>NC_081191.1:93183591-93431091 GCF_902713425.1 Acipenser ruthenus | reverse complement strand
TAGATAAAAACATTTTACAGAAGTGTACAGCACAAGAAGTTATAAAAAAAGTAATTTATTTCTTTTTTTTGACAAAATGGTATTCCTTTACCTTGAGTCTAAGGTTGTTCACAATCAACACAGATAATGCGCTTCTCCATGCCGCCTTTCTGCACAGGGCACAGCTGTTCGAAGTTTTATTTTTATTGCACTTGCCAACCTGGCATTGGCGCCTTGCGGCTCTCAGCAGGGTTGCCAGCTTCAGCTGTGGGTACACGCTTGGCAGTTTCTCTCTGCTCCAAATGCTTCTTGCGAAGTTCCTGTGCTAACTGTAAAATATATTCTCTCCTTGGTAAATTCTTCTCCATGCATTCTTTGTGAAGTACCCAGGACTTGATGGCACCTGAACAGGCCACCGTTGGGAGCCAGCTTTCACGGAATACTTCCGTGCCATCTGATCCAAACATCAATTTCATATTTTGTTGCGTTGTAAAATTCCACGGTCTCTGGTATTTATTTTCACTTGTCCCGATGCTAATTGACTGACCAAAGCAGCGCAGCTGGCAAGCAGGCGCCAGCCTTTCAAAAGGCTGATTGAAAAACAATAGACTGTCAGTCATTCACTTGGGCAGAGAGTAGAGACTAATCGAATTACAGCTAAACACATTGCAGACTGGTAAATAAAAATAATAAAGTAGAATACCGTTCTGTATAATGAAAATGCAATTGTTTTCTGTGTGACCGTCAGTGTGACTGCTCCCGGGCTTTTAGGTATAATGTAATAGATCTCCTTTATTTCTGCACTCCTGTGTTTCATGTTTTGTGGGAATATTTAATACATACGGACAGAAAGGTACAGGAACGCGCAGCCCCATATGTGTGACACGACTGGAGAAAATTACATTTTAAAACCAAAAACCACCAAAATGACCGCCGCGGGGCTTCTAGTGTTAAGGAATAGAAAGACGAGCGTTGAATTGACAACAGAACTGGCAGAAGGCACAGGTGTCATTGTCCATCAAATCAACAGTACGAAGGTCACTCTTGAAATCAGGGCTTGAAGGATGTGTTGTAGTAAGAATACCTCTTAAGAAAGGGGAACAAGACTAAAAGGCTAAAATATGCACAAGAACACAGAAGTGGGACTATGGAACAAA
The DNA here is from genome assembly GCF_902713425.1 of Acipenser ruthenus. Taxonomy (NCBI): domain Eukaryota; kingdom Metazoa; phylum Chordata; class Actinopteri; order Acipenseriformes; family Acipenseridae; genus Acipenser; species Acipenser ruthenus. The sequence continues at coordinate 93,429,955 of NC_081191.1, read as the reverse complement.
GGTCAAAGGTGCTTTGGACTGTTGATGGATGGACAACGACACCTGTGCCTTCTGTAGATGATATGGTTCGTTGATGTGGCAAACTTACTTTCTGATCACCCTGTATATAAAATCTCCAGATTGTGTTAGCCACAATATTGCTAGTGTTGCTCTATTTCTATGTGCAAATTCCAAAGTTTTCTTACTTGTAACTGAAAAGTACTCACAATCTTTAACCTCTGTTTTGTGTTTCTGGTTATATCCTGAATTCGTTTTCATTTTGTTTAATTTATCTGAAGTGTGAAAGATCCTCATTCTTTATTTGTTTTGTATTTTTAAAGACATGGCTATACTAAAGAGCAGTCCGCCCTGCTGCGTTCCCTCAGTACTGTACTTATTGATCTGAACTACATGGCTATAACTCAGACCACCATGGTCTCATTTGAAGTGATTTTTAAAACCCAAAAAGTAATGACTAAAGCTAAGGTTTACAATTTTCGAAAAGCAAACGATGAAGGTATGAAACAGAGACTAACAGAAGTAGGTTGGAGTAAAATAGAGAAAACATCCACAGAAAAATGATGGCTGTTTTTTAAAAATGTAGTACTAGAGGCGCAAAACAATTACATCCCAAAAGTAGATAAATCTAAAACAAAATGGCCAAAATGGTTTAATAGATCAATTTAAATATATTCTGCGGAAAAAGGCATTTTCCAGAGCGTTTTAAAAGGGACCAAAAACAAAGTTCAAAGAAAGAGTACTTGGAACTGCAAACGCAAGTCAAAAAGGAAGTTAGAAAGGCCAAGAGAGAGGTACAAATGAACATTGCTAAGGGGGCTAAAACCAATTCCAAAATGTTTTTCCAGTATTATAACAGCAAGAGAACATTCAAAGAGTAGGCTAAATGTCTAAGAGATACAAATGGCAAAGTCATAGACAAAGAAAAAAAAAATAGCAACTATATTAAATTATTACTTTTCGCAAGTTTTTACAAAGGAGGATACAGACAACACATGTCGACCTGTTCCTATCCAGTTTTAAATAACTTTAGCATAACAGGCAGAAGTGTTAAAGGGACTAGGAGCTCTTAAAATAAACAAATCCCCTGGCCGGGTGAGATCCTTCCAATAGTACTCAAAGAATGAAAGAAGTTATTTAAAAATCGCTAACCAAGATCATGCAACAGTCTCTTGACACAGCGGTTGTACCAACAGACTGGAGAATTGCAAACATAATACCGATCCACAAAAAGGGAGACAAAACCCAACCAGGTAACTGCAGACCAATAAGCCTGACTTCTATTGTATGTAAACTTATGGAAACTATAAGATCCAAAATGGAGAATTACCTTTATGGTAACAGTATCCTGGGAGACAGTCAGCATGGTTTTAGGAAAGGGAGATTGTGTCTAACTAACCTGCTTGATTTTTTTTGAGGATGCAACATTGACAATGGATAATTGCAAAGCATATGACATGGTTTATTTAGATTTCCAGAAAGCTTTTGACAAAGTCCTGCATAAAAGATTAATCCTCAAACAACGCATTAGGGATTGAAGGAAATGCAAGGTCCTCTGCTATTCCTAATCTATCTTAATGATTTAGATTCTGGTATAGTAAGCAAACTTGTTAAATTTGCAGATGACAGAAAAATAGGAGGAGTGGCAAACACTGTTGCAGCAGCAAAGGTCATTCATAATGATCTAGACCGCATTCAGAACTGGGCAAACACATGGCAAATTACATTTAATAGAAAAAAGTGTAAGGTACTGCACGCAGGCAATAAAAATGTGCATTATAAATATCATATGGGACATACTGGAATTGAAGAAGGAATCTATGAAAAAGACCTGAGTTTATGTTGACTCAGAAATGTCTTCATCTAGACAATGTGGAGAAGCTATAGAAAAAGGCCAACAAGACGCTCGGATATATTGTGAGAAGTGTTGAATTTAAATCAAGGGAAGTAATGTTAAAACTTTACAATGCATTAGTAAGACCTCATCTAGAATATTGTGTCCAGTTCTGGTCAGCTCGTTACAAAAAGAATAGTGCTGCTCTAGAAAGAGTGCAAAGAAGAGCGACCAGAATTATTCCGGGTTTAAAAGGCATGTTGTATGTAGACAGGCTCAAAGAATTGAATCTCTTCAGTCTTGAACAAAGAAGACTACGCGGTGATCTAATTCGAGCATTCAAAATTCTAAAAGGTATTGACAATGTCGACCCAGGGAACACTTTTGACCTGAAAAAAGAAACAAGGACCAGGGGTCACAAATGGAGATTAGATAAAGGGTCATTCAGAACAGAAAATAGGAGGCACTTTTTTACACAGAGAATTGTGATGGACTGGAACCAACTCCCCAGTAATGTTGTTGAAGCTGACAACCTGGGATCCTTCAAGAAGCTGCTTGATGATATTCTGGGATCAATAAGCTACTAACAACTGAACAAGCAAGATGGGCCGAATGGCCTCCTCTCGTTTGTAAACTTATTTAGACCTGTTCTATTTAGAGCATGGTTTGAGCCCAGGGATGAAAACATTAGGCCAGTAAAAATACATATGTAGCAAAAATAGAAGCGGGAGGTTAAGTATCAGGTTTAATCTTGTGGCAAAGGGAAGCGTTCTTATAAGTGTGTGTGTGTGTGTGTGTGTGTGAAATGTGGATTAACTGCATCAGTAGAAATATCCAGGCTCTTGTATTGGAGGCTGTGTGGTCCAGTGGTTAAAGAAAAGGACTTTTAACCAGAAGGTCCCCGGTTCAAATCCCACCTCAGCCACTGACTCATTGTGTGACCTTGAGCAACTTGCTTAACCTCCTTGTGCTCCGTCTTTCGGGTGAGATGTAATTGTAAGTGACTCTGTAGCTGATGCATAGTTCACACACCCTAGTGTCTGTAATTCGCCTTGGATAATGGCGCCTGCTAAATAAACAAATAATAATAATATTGCTGGTACAATCAATCAATCCCTGTATTTTAATGAGTCAATTGAACAAATTCTTATTTCCAATGACGACCAGACAATAGGCTCACACCACCAGAGCAAACAACATCAAATGAATGCACTAACAGGAGCATTCATTCACAGTCTTTAATGATGTCTTACTTCAGTGTTGCTTTACAATTGTAAATGCTGTTGTGTTTTTTTTTTTAAACGATAGTGAATTGAGATATACCAAATATGAGCTGTAAAACGCTTTCCATAGTCATAAATCAAAGTGATTAAATAAAAAAAAAAAACTTTTGATGGCATGTAATGGAAGCAACGCATTATCTGTTATAAACTCACTTTCATAGCATATGGAATAAAATATGTGAACAGGATATTTTAAAAGAAATGGCTTTGTAACAACCAAAAGGAAACCGCTTCTCAGTTGAAGCCCTTGGTACTCCATATGTCCTAAAGGGAGTGGGGAGTATGTACATACAGTTAATATGCTGTCGGCCCTAGTGATCCACTTTGATGGTACTGATGTCTTTTGAATTGGCAGCATACGATATGCGTGTCTGTTTCATTTTGTATTCTTATATTCCAGTAATAGCAGTACTTTTTATAGTAGGATGCTGACATCTGTACACACATTACACCAGTGTTATGTGTTGTTTCACAATGATGTTAAGTGAGATTATTACTTTAGTCTCAGCACTGTCTACATATAAAACACATGTGTGTTTCACTGTAATTAATAATAATAATGAAACTGACATGAGCCAAAGTGTATACCTGTAGAAGAATTACTGCAGTTACCACTGGATCATAAGTGGCAGCTATCAGTATTCACTATATAAACAGGTGGGAAAACAAACCGCTAGATATGTAAATTATCCACTGGTTTTGTGTGGATTAAAATCATTATGCACTCCTCCAGAAAGCCTATCCGAGTAACTAGCTAACACAACTAGCAAACATGTTCTGACAGCTTGATCCATGCTAATTGGAAGAATGAGGAGTAGATCACTGCTGCACATGGCTTTATGACTGTCGTCCAGCAGGTTCCCTTCAAACAATAACCCCCAGTTATTTCTTTATAATGCTTTGTTTGCTTAATGCAAAGTGATAACTATTTAAATATCCAACGATTTTAGAAACTGAAGGGTAGATCACACAAAAAGAAAGAGGTGAATGAAAGATGTACGTAGCAATTGCAGATAATGTATACATTGGCTGCTGTGGGTTGTTATTACTCGCTTTTAAGAAACGTGTGCTGTCCGTCCACGGAATAGTTTTGATAAACATAAAAAAATTAAATGACAGATATTCTCGGGGGGGGGGGGGTTACTGATCTTGCTAAGAATGAGAGATCACTTTTAAAATGAAGACATTTTTAAAGAGGAATTCATGACTCTAGAAAGAGGAATTCATGACTCTAGAAATGGAAATTTGTTTTTGAAAATGCATTTCAGATGTTGATAGTGACCAAAGGCAAGATGTCTTGGCTCTGAACACAGAACCAAATATAAAAACAAGGTTCCATTGGAAATTAAGCATTTTCATCTTCCCTCTGTTCCTTTTGAGCACAGCATCCCTGTTGTTTTCTATGTGAATCACACATCACTGTAGCCTGGGACTCCAGGGTTGTAGTTGCCTCTACTGCTCTCTCTGGGTGAAGGCTCTCAATGAGGAACCTGACAGCATCAGGCTCCACAGAAAGGCTGTCGTTTTAAATGAGTAGATCTCACTCTATTGTGTCTCTTCCCATTGTTAGATGCATATTACATTAGTTCTCTTGTCTGGAATCCCCAGAGTGTATTGCTCCAGTGTTTTGAATGCTTGAAGTTAGACGGATGTAGCTTACTGTAATAGCTCTGAGTAACGAGTGAGTGTATCCAGATACCTGCTAACTGTTAAGCAATGTTTCATATAATAAGCATGGATGCAAAGAGTACATTGAAGGTACCAGAGTATATTATCCACTGATTTTATCATGAAACGTTCTGCAAATGAATTTAGTTTGGAAGATGAAAGCACACTTTTTTTTAAATGAATTTTGTTTATACAGATGGTTATTGTATCACAGGAATAACTGACGTCTGAGTAACAACTGATGAATGCTGAAAAGTAAATCAACAGATTAGAGAGATCAGGAACATTTATTAACCAGATGTTGTAGCCAATAACCAACGATCTGCTGTTGAAAATACATCACATTTGGACATTTATGAAGCGAAATACGAATGGGAATAAGAATTCATTGCTTTTAGTTTACAGCCTTTTATTTTTATTTGTTTTAAATTGATATATAGTGTAGTTTAAAAAAAAAAAAAAAAACTTAGTGATACATTTTATATTTTGCTTATTAATTTGTACCAAAGCAGCTGGGAATTATATAAGTGGCTAATTTGAAATGTTGGCTTTGACTGGTGTTGCTAATTTCAATGACAACTACAGCAGACCACTGGCGGACAGTTCAAGGCCCTGCTGAGGATGAAGCCTGAAGCTAGCATATGTTTTTATTCACACTGTCAATGATCTCGCTGCGCCATGCAAATATGAGCCTTCATGGGCATGCCAGCTCAAAGGAATGCAGTTATTGGGTTTAGTTTTTATATCCTAGAATACTTTAACAACTGTTTGTGTTTAACTTGCATTCTGTTGTCTACACCTCCTCTTCCACTGAGGTTTATTAAGCTGGCTGTGTAGTTATCAGTTGGCTTGCTGTTCTGCATTGGGACACCATGGGGGGTGAATGGGTAGAATCAAAGGGAAGCAGACGTTTTAAGAGGCAGGTATTTAACACAAATACAGCTGTTTGAAGTGATGATATTCTAGTGTGCATCCACTGAATATTTGATTTGTTACAGTACCCCAAATAGGGTAATTTTTAATGTTGTATTGGACTGTTTTTACATGGATTTATGGTATGTAGATGTATTTGTTCTTTCAACAAAGCAGGGTGTCTTGCAGCTGCTGCTGTGCCTTTTAAGAATAAGGATTGATTGTGCTTCTAGCAGACTAGATCACTTGCGCGTTGCTGGGTGAAAAAAAAATCTTAACCACATGACAGCTGTATTACGTGTTGACACAACATTTAACCAATCAGAGTTGAAGGGGCGGGTTTTCTGTGTTAAACACTTCGGGAGGCTAAAACGTTAAATCACTGCTAAAAAAAAAAGATTATTTTCAAAGCAAAAATAGTGACAATGAATGCAGGGTTTTTACAATAAGCTGGCGATCGGCACAATCCACCGCGTAATATTAGATTTGTGCCGGCTACTTTATTAAAAAAATATATTAAGATTATTTTTGGGTGTATCATTCATTCAGGTGATATATAGTACATAACAGCTATACATATGCACCAAAAAAAAGTATTCCTATCCTGATATCGTAAAAATATGTACCCAGGTGCTTGTGAGAGATATTGGGGGTTCATGTATAGAGGCTGTACACCTTTAAGAAGAAAGGTGTGCTGGGATATCAGATGAACTTGTCATCCTAATCTACAAATGCTGGATTATTACACTCCGATTTCATGCATTTATGATGGGTACCAAACGTGTGCGAGTACTGTTGTTGTGTAAAAAAAAAAAGTTTAAAATGAACAGCTGCATTCAAAACATGTAGAACAGCGAAAAACAAAAATAGATTTGCATTAACAAAATGCCCTGAAAACATAACATAAAGAAAACAATTTAATTGAAGCAATAAATAAGCTCGAATTAAGCTAAAAAGGAAGTGAAAAGGTTTTTGTGTTTTTTTTTTTTGTGTGAATTCCAATAAACCTACGTTATCTTTCCCCAGTCAAATCGTAGAGTGCCTAAATAAGCACAGTAATTTACCATAATAAAAAACAGAAATAAAAGAATGTAGAACATAAAGAGCAACCAGATATAGTCAACGAAAGACAACACATTATGCAAATTCTTTGTTGTATTTTATATTTACAGTAAAGGCAAGTTTATTTTTCCATTAAGTGCTCCTGGCTAGAATGTTCTGCCGCCCGGCTGTACAGAGTTCCTGGGGAGAACACTGAATGCTACGTGAACTCTATAGGTCAGGACTATCCCAAAACATCAAGTACGTGTCTGAGATTATTTTGTGTCTCTTCATTAATATATACCAGCACATAAAGTGACTGCCTTTTTGAAATGGCTTTTCAATGCAAAGACAGAGAATGGTGATTGGCAGGGGTAGGAGGGTTGTCTGGTTACTGGTTTTCAGCCCCAGCCCTGGCTTTAGCTGACTTTTTGTTACTTGCTTTTGAAACGGCTTATTCAGGCTGAAAAGACAGACGTGTCTCTGTGTGGGATTGATGGCTTCTGGAGGCGTCCTGCTCGAGACGGTAAAGATGCCTTTAACCCCCCACTGGGATCTTTCTTTGTTTAGCCATTTGTGTGCTAGTGTGAAAGAAGAGAGGCTCAGCCTTGTCTAGAGGCAGTGCTGCCCCTGTGGGGCCCCTTTGCTTTTGTGCCCCTTCATCTGTGTTGAGGTATGTCGGGTCACCAGGGTTTGTTTGTGGAACTGTGGCCTGGGGGAGGTTTTGCTTTTCTCATATATATATATATATATATATATATATATATATATATAATTACACAGACGTGCTCAAATTTGTTGGTACCCTTACAGCTCATTGAAATAATGCTTCATTCCTCCTGAAAAGTGATGAAATTAAAAGCTATTTTATCATGTATACTTGCATGCCTTTGGTATGTCATAGAATAAAGCAAAGAAGCTGTGAAAAGAGATGAATTATTGCTTATTCTACAAAGATATTCTAAAATGGCCTGGACACATTTGTTGGTACTCCTTAGAAAAGATAATAAATAATTGGATTATAGTGATATTTCAAACAAATTAGTTTCTTTAATTAGTATCACACATGTATCCAATCTTGTAATCAGTCATTTCTTAAATGGAGAAAAGTAGTCGCTGTGCTGTTTGGTATCATTGTGTGCACCACACTGAACATGGACCAGAGAAAGCAAAGGAGAGAGTTGTCTGAGGAGATCAGAAAGAAAATAATAGACAAGCATGGTAAAGGTAAAGCCTGCAAGACCATCTCCAAGCAGCTTAATGTTCCTGTGACAACAGTTGCAAATATTAAGAAGTTGTTTAAGGTCCATGGAACTGTAGCCAACCTCCCTGGGCGCGGCCGCAAGAGGAAAATCGACCCCAGAGTGAACAGAAGGATAGTGCGAATGGTAGAAAAAGAACCAAGGATAACTGCCAAAGAGATACAAGCTGAACTCCAAGGTGAAGGTACGTCAGTTTCTGATCTCGCCATTCGTCGCTTTTTCAGCGAAAGTGGGCTCCATGGAAGAAGACCCAGGAGGACTCAACTTTTGACAAAAAAACATAAAGCCAGACTGGAATTTGCTAAAATGCATATTGACAAGCCACAGTCCTTCTGGGAGAATGTCCTTTGGACAGATGAGTCAAAACTGGAGCTTTTTGGCAAGTCACATCAGCTCTATGTTCACAGATGAAAAAATGAAGCTTTCAAAGAAAAGAACACCATACCTACAGTGAAACATGGAGGAGGCTCGGTTATGTTTTGGGGCTGCTTTGCTGCGCCTGGCACAGGGTGCCTTGAATCTGTGCAGGGCACAATGAAATCTCAAGACTATCAAGGCATTCTGGAGCGAAACGTACTGCCCAGCGTCAGAAAGCTCTGTCTCAGTCGCAGGTCATGGGTCCTCCAACAGGATAATGACCCAAAACACACAGCTAAAAGCACCCAAGAATGGATAAGAACAAAACATTGGACTATTCTGAAGTGGCCTTCTATGAGTCCTGATCTGAATCCTATCGAACATCTATGGAAAGAGCTAAAACTTGCAGTCTGGAGAAGGCACCCATCAAACCTGAGACAGCTGGAGCAGTTTGCTCAGGAAGAGTGGGCCAAACTACCTGTTAACAGGTGCAGAAGTCTCAATAAGAGCTACAGAAAACGTTTGATTGCAGTGATTGCCTCTAAAGGTTGTGCAACAAAATATTAGGTTAGCGGTCCCATCATTTGTCCATGCCATTTTCATTTGTTTTCTTATTTACAATATTATGTTGAATAAAAAATCAAAAGCAAAGTCTGATTTCTATTAAATATGGAATAAACAATGGTGGATGCCAATTACTTTTATCAGTTTCAAGTTATTTCAGAGAAAATTGTGCATTCTTTGTTTTTTGTGTCCAGCCAATTATTTATTATCTTTTCTAAGGGGTACCAACAAATGTGTCCAGGCCATTTTAGAATATCTTTTAGAATAAGCAATAATTCATCTCTTTTCACAGCTTCTTTGCTTTATTCTATGACTTACCAAAGGCATGCAAGTATACATGATAAAATAGCTTTTAATTTCATCACTTTTCAGGAGGAATTAAGCATTATTTCATTGAGCTGTAAGGGTACCAACAAATTTGAGCACGTCTGTGTGTGTGTGTGTGTGTGTGTGTGTGTGTGTGTGTGTGTGTGTGTATATATATATATATATATATATATATATATATATATATATATATATATATATATATATATATATATATGAATGAATTAGAATGTTCATGGAAACAGTCCTGGCAATGTTACTGTATGAAATCTATTAATACATTCGTAATTGAATAGGTAAGTAATGACAGAGAAGCCCACGCTGAAAATAATTGCAGTGCAGAATTCCCAGTTAGGGAGTTAAGTACCTTACTGTATTGTCTTTTTACTTTGCTTCATTTTAGCTCTATTTTTTCTGCTGTAAAAAAATGTGGCACCCCTTTTTTTTCTTTTTTTTTTTTTTTTTTAACATTGTATTATGGCCTTTTATATTGGTCACTGCAAACAAGCTAGTTTTGAGTTTTAATGTTTAAGTAAATTAGCAAATTAAACTCTGGCATTTTAACAATTTGAAAACTATTTTATTTATTTATTTATTTATTTATTTATTTATTTATTTTTTTATTTAAGCGGCTCATGAAAACCCAGGCTACGTTGCTAAGACAATCCTCAGCTATTAATGAGCATGCTCCCACATTTCTGTTGGGTTGTATTAGAAGGTTTGAAGGTTCGTTCGCTAGCCAGGAATTCAAAGATTGTTTTAAACCTTCGAAGGTTCGTCAGATGCCATTCACGCACTGTATGGTGGCTTTTTTTTTTCCTGTTAACAGAAATCGTTTGACTGTGTGAATACTATAAATCACACATTAAATGTCGCTCACATTGCAAAATTCGATCTTTTGATTTGTGTAATGCATATTACTTTAACAAAAGTTGTTGTATTAAAATCCACCACCAAATCGTTATATGTAGCAGCTCAAAATGGCGCCTCTGTCATGTATGAAGCAGGGTATAGTATCCAAAACACTGGGGGGTACCTATAGCGGTTGTAGTGCTTCAGTAAAATATGTACTGAATACCTAGTGTACAAGACAGTGTAAGAAGTGCTATGGTAGAATATGTTTGAAACATACAAAATATATACGCTAACACAATTTTAATTTCGAAAAAACTGAGCACCGTCCGTCCCTCCCCCCCTCCAGCTCGTGTTAACCATAGGCAAATGTTTTCATTCACCATCTCGCCAGCAAAGCACTTTATAGTGTAAGCTGTATTGAAAGAAATGTCTAGAAAACGCTCTGCTGTTTTGGGATTTTTTTAAATGCCTAGACAAACAAAAGGTTGAATGCAAACTGTGCAAGCGACTGTTGATGTATCATGAAGGCACATCCAATCTCTGGGGTCACTTTACAATCGTAAGTTCGTAGTAGTCGTAGTAGTAAAATGTGACTGATAACCTGCTCGGAGTGGTGACTGTTAAATTAAGTTTGTTTTGCCTAAGTCCGCTGCAGTTAGTGCTGCTGCAATGCAATTACGTGTAAATAAATGTGTATTTTTTTTTAACCCTTTGCAATCCTATGTCGGACCAGGTCAGACATTACAATTTTCCCTTTCCGACATCATCAAAAAGACTTAAAGCTCATGTCTCTAGTCACTTTTTCTCCTGAGAAAGCCGAGAAAACCATTCAATGGCCGAGTGAGGTGATAGGAGCTGAGAGAAGCCAAAAAAAAAAGGGGCGCATCTGAGCAATACACATAGCCCCGGCACCACAGAGATAACATGGACATAAACAAACAAGATAGCTGCTTCTGCATCCAGTGCTCAGAGAATATCACAGACATTTGCAGAGCTTTTTGAGATGTTATAGTAATAAAATGACTTGGATTGCATTGAGTTTGGTGATAAAACAAGTGATGAGGAGATGATTTATCAGTATGCACGACTATGAAGAGGTATGTGAAAAATACATTTACATGGCTTACCTGTAAAGTAATTAGAATTTCAATCAAAGTAGCTATGGTGACGTTGCCAGTAAAGTATGCAAATTAGTATCGTGGAAGGTTCGAACCTTCCTTCGGTAATGTGTTCCGAACCTTCGAAGGTCAAAATGTACCGTTTTGTTGCAGCCCATGTTTCTATTTAATTTCCTTCGGGGAACAGGCTAGAGCAGATTGTTGCTTTAATGCAATTTATGTAATTTGCTGAAACTTAAGTCTAGCATTTTAAAACTTGCAGTGGCATTGCACATTTGTAAAGACCTGTGTTACTGCTGAGCACACAGATCACTGATGCAGTTAATACTTTCCCCACGCTCCAGTGTAGTCATATGTTGTAACAAGAGGCGGACTGTTTAGCTCAGAGCAGCCGGAAAACTTCAAGGGGTGGGTTTGAGAGCCTGTAGAGCAGGGCCAGACTGGAAAACGTTAGGAGCAGAGGGGACAAGAGTATTTCACACTGCAATATAATAAATATTAGATAATGTAATGTTTTTATATTGAACAAGACTTACACATTTACCATAGGAATAGTACTTTGATAATAGAACAGTGTGAATATTTAACAGAGTATTATTATAAACATTTTAAAATGTATGTGACATTCATAGTATAACTCTTAGTTATAATATGTTCTGTAATATATAGTCTGAGAGCGGGAACTGTGCGACAGTGTAAGGTAATGATGTGCACACAAAAAACTTTCATAACACAATGTGAGCGTGCCACTTAAAACAAATAAAATTGTGTCCTTTGTTTCTATTCCATCTCTGACACATATGAAAACTTGAAGTTCAGAACAGAACGATTGGTCCCATGGATAGGGATAACAGCAGCACCTGGAAAGTCCATGGAATCTCGTTTATGTTTTGGTTAATTTCCCAGATAAAGACATTTCATCTCCTTTTGTATGGTTACTTTTTAATGACTCTCAAACAACAATGGAGGAGTGCAAGATCACACAAAGCTGCACAAGCACGTTGGGATGAAGAGCGCCTCTTTTGAGCTTCTAACTGCGGATCCCTCTGGATACACATCCATTGCACAAGAAACACATTGGCTTTGTGTTCGCTACAGTTGGTAAAATAAATATAAGTATTTGTCCACTCATTGTTGAATCTACGATTTTCACCATAGTTTTCTCTTCTACTAGCTATAGAGAGAGCCCTATATCACTTAAATAAATAAATAGCAACATGAGTAAACTAAAATCGCCCACAGAGTACACAAAGTGGAGCTCAATGGAAGTGGCTGCGTGAATCGTGCTTCGTGACTGGAAAGGGGTGGTGTGATGAGCACGCTGCTTTGCCGGATAAAAATGATTTTATGGGCCGCTTGGTTGTCCCTTGCAGGCCGGATGTGACCCGCGGGCCGCCAGTTGAAGAGCCCTGCTGTAGAGAATACTAAATTCAGCAATGTAAACAAAATGGAAGCCAAGCAATGCTGTTTTATTGCCCAAGCGGGTGGTGTTTTATGTTAAGGTATTTGGAGGCCCATGTGGTGTTTGACACCCAGCATACATCAAGTCTCTTTTGAAGTGTATTTTCAGTCCCCTCTCGGTGCATGGATCTTCTCCTTTTGGCAAGTTCTCACAGAAGCTTTGGCTCCCGACTGTTGCGCTGTTGTGTGTGTAAATTGGGTTAACACATGCTAAATATGTGTTGCACTGCACATGTACAAGATAGCCCCCCCATTTCAGAAAGAGAATGAATAAGTGCTGCCATAAAGGTGGCTAAGTCTCTATCCTGTGTGTGTTTCTGAAACCTTTTTGCGCACATTTGCATGACACCTTTGCATGACACCTTTGCATTTTTGTTTTGTGTTTATGGTATCAAGTCATTCTCTCGTCACCAGTTGTGTTGCGGAACTGCCGAGTGGAGTAGTTGCTTGATAGCAATGTTGTGCTATTGAAAGGGTTGACACATGTGCTGTTTTCTTAGGACAGTACGTGTTGTGAATGAAAGGTTTCTGTTACTGTTGGTGCAAATATTGTGAAGGAGAACTCTGCATTGTAGGAATTGGCAGCAACTTTTAATACTTATTTGGACACTCAAAATAAAAGCATTTAATATGTAATTAACCATTTGCGGAAGTTTAGTTGCATGTTAATAAGCAGTCAATAGCTAGACACGCTCCAGTAAAAGACGATTTAAAAATAAGAGGGGTGGCTAAGCATTGTATCAGATGTGATCCAGAAATGGGCATTACAGGGTTGAAATGCTTTGCACTTGTGCTTTAAAAGCACAAGCGTAAAGAGAAGATCACGTCCCTCATAACATCAAGAGGAGTCAATCAGGGTGGAGTTTCATTTAAAAGCCAGTCCAGGGGCTTCAACTTTACAAACAGAAAAGCATTTCTTTCCCTTTCTGTCTCAACCTTGTAAATGGAGCACACAGCCCTGTGGTTCTAACGAAGAATCAGTTTGCTTAATCTCTTTCCCCTGGGTGCTGATTGCCCTTAAAGATTGAGGGGATTCCAGACATGCTTTCCTGTTGGCCTCTGCCTCAGTAAACATTGTTTGGGATCCCCTTTCTTTTCTATACAAAAGGCCAGACCCATTTCAGTGATAGATTTAGCACATGTTACGAACATAATTCTTCTCCCACATAATTGCTAGATGAACAGATCTAGTGGAATTGTTGTAGTCCCGACCCTAAATCTACATAACCAAATGTTTCAACACTTCACTTTTCTACGTAAACGCTGAGGGACACTTTGATCTCCATTACAGATTAGATTGCCATCATTTCTGCACAACCTCCCCACCTCGCCTATAGACTAGGCATGTATCTGTTGCAATAGTTTGAAATCTAACTTCAGTAAATCACAACACAACCTTACTTACTTGACTTTGTGTGGCAGCAGACATTCCTTCAAGATGTTGGTTGCATATTAAACCTTTAAATGTGTAAACAGATTTATTCCTGAAAACATTGAGTTAGGAAATTAAACAGTACCCAACATCCCTTGAACAGTGTTTACTGCAGTCTTTTTATAAACTAATTGTAGATTTTTATTTAAAAACATTTATGCTGCAGTCAGATGTCAACCTAAGAATTTAAAGTAAAAAACATTATTTATTAATAGTTTCTATTTATATATCCAAAATTTGAAAGCTGAGATTAATCCTCAAACTACAAATAAAAACAAACACAAACCTGAGCCCCCTCCCTTCCCCATTGTTGCCATGGTTTCAGTTTTAACCTAATGGGTCATGTGGTGTTATCTCAGTGTTATGTAGTATGGCCTGGCCGTTAGTAGCCGTACTGACACCTCCATGAAATGAATATTTGGGGCAGTTGGTCATTCTTCTCCTGTACATTTTAATTTGAAGCAGGCAAAAAAATAACACCAGTCCACATTCCCTATTCTGAATCAATGAAACGCATGACCTCTGATTTACTTTCCATGGCCTGCGGCAGAAATATAAAAAAAGCAGAATAGTTGGGAGTGTGCAGCGGTGTGTTTTTTATTTATTTATTTGCACTGTGGTTGTGTGGTTTTAGTTGTCTGGTTTATTGCCAAAAGCTATAAATAGAATTGTGTAAGAGTTAGCATCTGAATGAGGGGGAGCAGCAGGAAAGGAAACGCCTGTTTTGGTGTCCAGCTGGCTGCTTGCCAAGCCCTGGATTGGCTCAGCAGATGAATGTTTGAGGTAGTGTAGTAAAGAGTGCTGACTGAGGATCTGTTTTCACTTGCGAAGAGTTTGTGAATGAGATGAGTTACGAGACCCACATTAAGAATAATAATAATAATACGAATAATAATAATGAGAAATCATTTCCCTTTTTTTCTGTTCAGATTTGTCTTTGTGTTATACATGAATGTGTTTTGAGTGGGTGTAAAATTATTGCAGTATAAATATTACTACAACAGTACTACAGATTCACAGATTGTATTCACTAACCATAGTGCAGCGTTAGGATGTTTTTTGGTTTTAATCCATTTTGAGTTGCTGTCCTTTTCAGATTTGCGATTTTTATTCGTTCCACATAAGCAGCAAATAAGTGGTTTCATATGCACATTTGTTTGTGATTTGCAAACGAATTATAAAATCTCTAAGCAAGGTGTTTTCAGTGCTTTCCTCAACTTCTTTGCAAAGAACCTGTACTGTATAGTTATAGTAGTACAGAGAATTCAAAAACAGCAACCTGCTTTATAACCCAGGAGAATCAGGAAACTCATCAATCACTAGAAATACTTCATAAAGAAGAAAAGGAATGGCTGAACTGAAAACTCCCTCTTTTAACCCTGCAAGGCCCATTTCTGAATCTCATTTATTTGTAAGCTTTGCCGCTGCTCTTGTTCTTTCAGCCTCACAAGCCACCATTTTTCACATGCAGTACATTGTGTTGTCAGGCAAGGAAAGTGTTTTGCACAAGAAAAGGAATCTGTTTACATAGTGTGTGTGTGTGTGTGTGTGTGTGTGTGTGTGTGTGTGTGTGTGTGTGTGTGTTTTTTTTCTCATTTCAGAAATGCTTGGGCATTCCAAGGTTAATTTATTAGCTACAGCATTTGGACTGCTGCCTTCTTCAGATAGCATGGTAGAACTAGCCAGTTAGACTTTGTTTGAAAGCTGCACAGTGGCTTGCAGATGGATGTTCTAAGAGCGTGTGTGTGTATATCTGGGCTATACAAGGTAGTGGAGCTTAGCTGTACATAATGGGATTGCAAATCTTTACTGCCTTTTATTTGTCCCCGGTGATTGCATGCCAACGCAAGCAGCGAGTTAGGACAGTGTGGGAAACAGCAAAGATAAGCCAGAGATCTAAATGAGATGGGAAATCCATTAGCAGTGGAATGCACGAGGTAAAGGTCAACAAAGCTGGCTCCACACAAAGGAGAGGCTTGTGACTCTGCGTGGCGTGTGGACCAGGCCCCTTCCTGTTTTCATTTGAATCAAAGGTGTGAAGATTGAAACCAAGAAAATCAGTTCATGGGCTCTCTGCCTGCTGAATGGTAAACAGTAAACTTCTGCAAGAACATTAACAGAGTCAGAGGTCACATGACACATTCGACAGGCCGCCTGAAAAGCTCCTTCATCTGTTGCTTTAAAGATTTTATTAGATTTTTTTTTTTACACCAAAAGACTTGAGTTGTAAATTCAAGCCAGTCACTGCATCTGAGATCTTGGAAATCAAGGACTTGCATGTTTTTGATTTGGAACTGGTCACACTTACCTGGGAGAATTTGAATTTGGGGCTGTGAAGTAGTCCTAGCAACACCAGCCTTGTCTAGAAAGCCAGTCAATCAGAAGGCTTAAGGTTTGGGAGATGGGAAGGAGCCGATACGCTGTACAGTAGGTGTGTTTCCCAGATCTGCATGCTTGTCTGTGAGGGGGGTCTTTCTCAGAGCGTAATACAAACGGTTTGTATAATGAAATAACCTTTGTGTGGCAGTCATTTTACAAAGTGGTTGCCACTGCCAAAACATTGTGTTTCAGAGTACATTGTTGAGCTAAAATGAAAATAAACCTAATATACTACTTCAGCCTTTTGATGCCCTGTTATGTCTACACTCTCATACTGTATTTGACCATCAGAACTAGTGACCGGTTTACATAGTGGAAGTTTTCAGGTGTTCCTGAATTCCTTGTGAAAATGGATTACAGTACCTGGGTGTGTGACTCAGTGGGTAGACACACTGGAGGCTTGTACAGTACTTCAGTGCACATCATCCCTTTGGACTGTCAATGTCATGCCATGAAACATTTCTTAATGCTTATTTCTTCTTCTAAACTCTAACACCCCTGTCCCTCGCTGTAAACTTTCAGTTTCTCCACACAAACTTTTTATAGGCCTCTGAGCAGGCTTCGAATGCTTTATTGAGTTAAGTGTTGATAGACGATCATTTGCTTGGTCGTCTCTAATTTTCTGCAGCACTTTCCTCCTCCCCTACAGAGCTGTGTTACTGCACAGTGTTCTAGCATGCTGCCCTGTTGCATCACTAGTGGGTACGGAGTGCATGCCAAGCTGTGAGCTATGTGTCTGTGTGCAGTCGGTAAATTGCCCATCAGTGGTGTATGATGGTGGTACAGTCATATTATTATTATTATTATTATTATTTGTTTATTTAGCAGACGCCTTTATCCAAGGCGACTTAGAGACTAGGGTGTGTGAACTATGCATCCGCTGCAGAGTCACTTAGTTACGTCTCACCCAAAAGACGGAGCACAAGGAGGTTAAGTGACTTGCTCAGGGTCACACAATGAGTCAGCGGTTGAGGTGGGATTTGAACTGGGGACCTCTGGGTTACAAGCCCTTTTCTTTAACCACTGGACCACACAGCCTCCATATGACATGAGATTAATAGAGCTCCTATTCAGCTAGGAGCTGCATTGCTCCTTATTTGTTAATTTATTTTGTCAGTTTTTTATGATGCCCGTCAGGATTCCAAAAATCTGCTTACTCTTTTTAAAAGTCTGAGACCAATACCTAATAAAAAATCTCAGCAATGGGAGATCATGGGCTCACAACAACACGTATGTCAGTAGCTTTTTCATGGTTTTCAATTAAAATAGATACCTTTGCAGCCCACTGTGTGCTAATCTTCATTGTAAGCAAGAGAAATGTGAAGGTGAAGCTGCCAGGGGTGCTTTGTTTCTGCTCACAAACTCCCATTTCTAGTTTTATATTAGATTTGCTCAGGTGTGTGGTTGTTTATTTTCCACTGTTTTCTTTGTTAATCTTTCCTTGAGATCTATTCACACTGGACACAATGAGACAAGAGTGTGTGGTACGACACAACAAAAAATAAAGTATGTAGTTTAATAAGAACCATTCACACTGCCTGCGATTTGCGATGGGGTGACAATGAAGCCAAAAAAAAAATCTGATTGGTGTCTGTTTTTGCATTTGACCAATGAGAAGCAGCTTCCTTTCACCTTTCTTCAGGAAACTGCAGAAGAAAAGTGAATTCTTGCAGTATCAAAATACCCGGAGCTGTATAACAAAATTACAAAAACCCAGCGATGAGGGAGAGCATCTTGGTGTCCATTTCCAAGACGGTGAAATTCACCCAAACACACTCTCTCTCTCTCTCGTAGGATGTGGTGTAGCCACAGTCTCCTCTGGCATCTGCTGTTCAAAATAAGTAGCAACAAAAGTTATTCCTCTTCCCTGGGACACATTTTGCTTTTCAAGAACACAATCAGAGCGTCTCCTATCACATCACATCCTGCATGCCTGCCTGTCACCACTACTGTGAAAGGAAGTGTCGAAGAGAAAGTATTGTTTTATCACAGGACAATCGAATCGCGTCTGCTGTGAAAATAAACCTTTAGATACACTAGACTGTCTGTCTCCTTTCTGTTTGAATGTATTGAACATGGCAAGTAAACTGAAGAACTTTCGGTGAAAGCACATCATAGGAAAGCACTTGTGCAATAAAGCTGCAGAACTGCTTTCCAAGTGCTGGACCATCCTCAGCATCAGAAGTGTCTGCCCTGTTACTTCCAGTTGTCACACTTGTCATACAATCAGCACTTCTTGGTTTATGGACACTTGTGCTAATTAATTGAGGAACACTTGAGTTTTATTTGTTGCAGGGCCATTCCATGCAAATGGTACATCTGTTACAAAATTACACAGCCACTGATTTTTATTCTTCTTTATTTTTCTAGATCAACCGGTACCTGTTTTTTGTAAAACCATTATTATGGATACATGTGATTTGCGTGATTGTGTTCCAGATGATTTCCTTATCATTAAACTATTCATTCCCATCTGTATCTTTTCTGAGTGAAGAAGTGCATTTGAACCCACCATTAAGTTTGAAGTAACTCTGTTGGGTTTAGTGGCTGGAAACCTGCCCTATACCGGAGTACAGAGCCTTATCTTTTTATTGAGTCTTGAAAGAGACTACAAACACAGGCCAGGTGGGATCTGCCAAGAACAGCTCTGAGTTCACAGGCAGCCTGTCAGAGCGGCGTGGAAGATGGGCTGCCAGTTACAGTAAGCTTAGCAGGGCTGGCTTTGGCTCAACAAAAGAGTGCCCTGGGTTTCTGGCCAAAGAGGCATGCAAGGAGCTGTGCGAGAGTGTGTTTTATAGGGTAGTATTTACTGCTTTGAGAGGAGAATGCACTGTAGGCTTTTCTTTCCAGTTCATTAAAGGAAAAGCGCCTTTTGTTTTTGGTTCTTGTTATTGAATGACTTGTTGACTGAAAGCACATTTAAATGTGCATTTGGGCAGCCAGATTTTTGTGAAGCAGGTGCAAATGCAGTTTCAGTGGAGAGTAACGGTTTTGCCTTTTAGCTATTCCCATTGATATTCAACATTACAAAGGGGGGGGGGGGGGCAATATCCAACCTTTTACAGGCACCAATCACTACACATACATTGTTGCCTGATGCTTATCAATTGTCAAACTTAATTAGCTTAGCTCAGCCAAAAAAAAAAAAATTCTATGCCACTTTGAGACAAGTGCAGATCACATATGGTTTCACGCAGTTGTGAACAGTGTGAGTCTACCTTTTCAAAGCGTTGCCTAGCATTTGAATAGTGCATAATTGTGAGATCTGTACTTTCTCTAGATATGCATTCAAACAGCAAAGACACATTTAACCTTTGGCTTCCAGGCAATGGCAGCACAAAGATGGGCTTCAACGTCAGGGCCAGGAACAGCGACTGATCCCAGGCAGTGACCCGCCATTTTGCTGGATATCAATATCTTGAATCCACTCCAGCGCATGGGGCTGCATACTTATACAGCCGGACCTCAATCTATAGTGTAGCTGGGAAAAGTAAACCGGACCTAACATTTCTTTTTGTGTTTTTATTTTTTCAGTCGTTTGTGGGCAACTGGGGACTTATGATTCCAGTGCCATACTCGTAGCACACCCTTGCTACAGTTTGAGGGCTTGATACTGCATTGAGAGTGATATTTGAGTTGCTGCATTTTGTTACGTACTTGAGACCCTTTAGGCAGAGTGTTTCATTGACCAGAACCACAGATCAAACCGCACTCTCCTCCTGGTACAACAGAGCATTATTCAGCATTACAGTGCCCCATTCGCGGTTCTGCACTATGTGCCCAACCCAGATCAATGAGCTTGTTCACTGTTCTTTTGAAACTGCTAAAGGTTAAACTGTAATATGAATAAGAGATCCCAGCTGCTGGTCATGGAAGATTATGCTGCTGCGTCCTCCAGTGAAGTCACGCCCGTGTTTTAAACCACCACAGTTGGTTTTGCATATCGACCCAGCCCAGTTTTTGTTTTTCACAAGTGTGTAGACCAAATAACTAAACGCCCAACTTGGTGATCAGAAAACCTTTCTTTCTTGAACAGTTCTCTTTGACTGGCTTACTGTATCTACACCACATTTTCATAATTGATGACAGGAGTAATAACGTGCGAAATTAGCATTTTTTAAAATTAGAAATTAGATGGTTCCAAAAACAGTGGTAATAATTTGTATATATATATATATATATATATATATATGTATGTGTGTGTGTATATATAGATATAGATATAGATATAGATATAGATATAGATATAGATATATAGATATATATATATAGATATATATATATATATATATATATATATATATATATATATATATATATATAAAATAAAAAAAAAATATATATATATATATATATATATATATATATATATATATATATATATATATATATATATAAATATAATTTTTTTAAATGGTTAATTTTAAAAAATCTCTAAAGCTTTACGAAGGGGGCTCAATACCATACTCTCCAATATATGACGGTGAAAATAGGTACTCCATATTTAGTGTTCCGCGTTTCTGGTTTATTCCGAACTGTACTGAAAAATTACAGTATTTTTTTTTTTTTTAAGTGGACGTCTGTTTTTACTGATTTTATACCCGATTTTTTTTGTCTCCTATATTATCCCGGTACTATTTTCTAGGAAATAAACAATAATTTCATTAAAATGCTGTTTTATTTTGACTCCAAAATTTGTAATAAGCAGCCCTACACACTATCCTAGGATACAGCGGATGTTTAGACATCAGAGGATCAGATAATGTTCAACTGTGGTTCTCTGTCACTTCACAAACACACTATCACCTGATTTATGTTGGCCAATCAAAGTCTGATTATTGTGGCAATTGCTCGGTGTAGTAACTACTAGCTTGATCAAAAATTTAAATTTAAATACTTACACATTATATATACAGTGCCTTGCAAAAGTATTCAGACCCCTGACCAATTCTCTCATATTACTGAATTACAAATGGTACATTGAAATTTCGCTCTGTTTGATATTTTATTTTAAAACACTGAAACTCAAAATCAATTATTGCAAGGTTACATTGGTTTTATGTTGGGAAATATTTAAGAAAAATAAAAAACTGAAATATCTTGCTTGCATAAGTATTCAACCCCTGTGCTGTTGTAGCTCCCAGTTTACACCGATGAAAGAAATTGCTCTAACGAGGACACAATTACCTTACCATTGGCCTCCACCTGTGAACCATTAAAGTTGCTGTCACATTTTCTGGCTAAAAACCCCCACTGTTGAAGGATCATTGGTCAGGCTGTGAATCTGAAGGAAATTGAAGACCAAAGAGCATTCAACAGAAGTTAGAGATAAAGTAATACAAATGCATAGATTATGGAAAGGGTACAAAATAATATCCAAGTGTTTGGATATCCCAGTGAGCACAGTTGGCTCAATAATCAGGAAGTGGAAGCTGCATCACACCACCCAGGCACTGCCAAGAAAAGGCTGTCCCTCAAACCTCAGCGCTCAGACAAGAAGGAGACTTGTGAGAGACACCCCAGAGAGGCCAACAATCACTTTGAAGGAGCTACAGAGTTCAGTGACTGGGAGTGGAGTAATGGTGCACCAGTCAACCATATCAAGAGCTCTGCATAACACTGGCCTGTATGGGAGGGTGGCAAGAAAGAAGCCGTTACTCAAAAAGTACCATCTGAAAGCATGTCTGGAGTTTGCCAGAAAGCATGAGAGTGACCCAGCTGCGATGTGGGAAAAGGTTTTGTGGTCAGATGAGACCAAGATAGAGCTTTTTGGCCAAAACTCAAAGCGCTATGTGTGGCGCAAACCTAACACTGCCCATGCCTCAAGACACACCATCTCTACAGTGAAGTATGGTGGTGGCAGCATCATGCTGTGGGGATGCTTCTCATCAGCAGGGTCTGGGCATCTTGTTAAAATTGAAGGAAGAATGGATGGAGCAAAATTCAGGGATATACTGCAAGAGAACCTGCTTCAGTCCGCTAAAAAACTGAAGCTTGGGAAAGAAATTCACCTTTCAGCAGGAAAATGATCCCAAGCAACATTGGAGTGGCTCAAGAACAAAAAGGTGAATGTCCTACAGTGGCCCAGTCAAAGTCCTGATCTCAATCCCATTGAGAATCTGTGGCACTATTTGAAAATTGCGGTCCACAAGCGTCGTCCAACCAACCTGAACAACCTGGAGCAAATCTGCCAAGAAGAATGGGCCAAAATCACTCTGTGGTACATACTTACCCCAAAAGACTTAAAGCTGTTATTGCAGCGAAAGGTGGCTCTACCAAATATTAATGTGTGGGGGTTGAATACTTACGCAAGCAAGGTATTTCAGTTTTTTATTTTTCTTAAAAATATTTCCCAACATAAAACCAATGTCACCTTACAATAATTGATTTTGAGTTTCAGTGTTTTAAAATAAAATATCAAACAGAACGAAAACTGGTTTTCCAGACACTATACTTGGAGAAGCTCAGTTAAGAGTATCGACAATAAACAGAAAGGATGCCTTGTACAAAACCAAAACACAGAATACCAACAATCGTATTCCCCTTGTTCTTACATAGCATCCTATGACCAAAAAAGTACAACACATCATACAAAGAAATTTTAGCATTCTTCAAGATTGATCCTTCTACAGCTCCTATTTTCAATAACCCTCCTCTGTCATACAGAAGAGACAAAAATCTAAGAGAGCATCGGGTCCACAGTAACATTCGACCCAATCTGGACAGTCTTAAGGGTACGTTTCCATGCAATAGGTCATGCTGTGCAACTTGTAAATAAATTCACAGCAACACAGTAGTTAAGGGAGCAAAATCCTCATTTACTATCCATGATAATTTTACTTGCATTAGTAAAGGAATAGTATATTGCATTGGCTGCAACAAATGTAACAAGCTATATATTGGTGAAACAAAACAACGCTTGGCTGATCGCTTCATGGAACATCTGAGAAGTATACGAATTAACACCTCTACCTTTCCTGTCGTCAGACTTTTTAACAGAAATGACCACACTATAGAAGACATCACAATTTGTGGGATGGTTCAATGCTATGGAACTAATGCTGTCAGGAAACAAAAGGAATGTGCTTATTTTCAAACTAGGCACTTTGGAGCCATTTGGAATGAACATTCTATTCTGGGGTCATCATCATCAACAACATTCTGGAATTTTGTTTAAAAGACTACTTGTTTGTTTTTTATCAACTTCTTAAAGCACTGTTTTTTTGTATTCAGCCGATGAAGGACTTGAGGTCCAAAACGTCCTGATAATTGATTTGTAATCAATTATTCTACCTTTAAGTACCTGAAATATCCTTTTCTTTTTTCTTATTGATCATTTTGGTACACAGCAGTTTTCCGTTTTCTCAAACTGTATATATAAATTTTTATATATAATTTATGTATTTTTTAAATTTTTACCCTGTTTTTCTTTCCCCCACAATCTGAAATGCCCAGTTGTATTTAGGCTCAGCCCACCACCGCCACCCCTGCGCTGACTCGGGAGCGGCAAAGACGCACACACGCTGTCCTCCGAAGCGTGTGCCGTCAGCCGACCGCTTCTTTACACACTGCAGGCCCGCCATGCAGCCAGCCCAGAGCTATAGCGTCGGAGGACAACGTCTCTCTGGACAGCTTACAGGGAAGCCCACAGGCATCTATAGGGGGTTGCTGGTGTACGGTGAGCCGACGACACCCTGGCTGACCTAAGCCCTCCCCCACAGATTGCACAGATTCTGCATTATCAGCCATGCCAGGGGCATTTAAACCTAATGAGAAACCACAACTCCTACACATCATGTTCCACATGTAAAGTGTGTATACTGAGACTTTTTCCCCCCTATTTATATATTTATTTATGTATTTATTTATTTCAGCCTTATTTTAATACATGTAAAATAAACAACAAAAAATTCACAGAATTTTTTTTTAAAGATAAAACCTGAAAATGCAGAACACTAACTATTAAGGTAGCTTTGGCTTTTAAAATATGAACTACACATTTGAAAATGCTGCTACAGACAGGCATGCAGTGTTATATTCAGAATTGATTAGTGTTTATTTTATGGAGGAGGTTTAGTTTGAGGCAATAGCTGTATTTACCTTTATTTATTTATTTATTTATTTATTTATTTATTTGCAGTACTATGTTTCAAATTCTAGTGAAATTTCATAAGGAGCATGAAGTTTGTTTTAAAGTGCATATGTTTTAGGCGGGTTCTCTCCACAAAGCAGAGTCACAGTCGGCCTACTCGCGACATGAGTGGATTTCAGAATCCGGACCACACTATCAAGTTGTGAGGATCGGTACCACAGTGAGGCAGCCACTATTGTACTGGACAGAGGCCATGTTCTAGCTGCCATAGCCCCTCATTACCTTTCAATTCTGAAAACGTATTGGTAGGATTTGCAAGCCCTGATCTTGACACAGTTCCTGCCAGCAGACGTTCCTACTGACCCAGTTAACTGCACGACATACAGATGATAGCGATGACGATTCTGGAATTCACTTCACGCATGGAGTCATTACACATTCAATCAAAACAAACAAACACATTAGAACATCGAAACAGTTATCGTCCTAATTTGTACAAACAGATATTAAATTATCTCTGAGCATTTACTACTTTGCTTAGGGCTAAATTCTATTAGAAAGCAGCACATGTTCTGCCTTTGTAATTCAGATGTTGATGAGGTTTTTTTTTAAGCCAGTTTTTTTCATCTTGATCGTTTTACTTGAAGCAGTATTCCTACAAGCAGCCTTACATTGGCGTCCTGTATGGTTCAGGATTGTTTGAAGGTCCTGTTTGAAGATTAAAAACCCTTTTAACCCAGTTTTATTTAATAAGAACATAAGAAAGTTTACAAATGAGAGGAGGCCATTCAGCCCATCTTTCTCGTTTGGTTGTTAGTAGCTTATTGATCCCAGAATCTCATCAAGCAGCCATTTGAATGATCCCAGGGTGTCAGCTTCAACAACATTACTGGGGAGTTGGTTCCAGACCCTCACAATTCTCTGTGTAAAAAAGTGCCTCCCTATTTTCTGTTCTGAATGCCCCTTTATCTAATCTCCATTTGTGACCCCTGGTCCTTGTTTCTTTTTTTTCAGGTCAAAGAAGTCCCCTGGGTCGACATTGTCTATACCTTTTAGGATTTTGAATGTTTGAATCAGATCGCCGCGTAGTCTTCTTTGTTCAAGACTGAATAGATTCAATTCTTTTAGCCTGTCTGCATACGACATGCCTTTTAAGCCTGGGATAATTCTGGTTGCTCTTTTTTGCACTCTTTCTAGAGCAGCAATATCCTTTTTGTAACGAGGTGACCAGAACTGAACACAATATTCTAGGTGAGGTCTTACTAATGCATTGTAAAGTTTTAACATTACTTCCCTTGATTTAAATTCAACACTTCTCACAATATATCCGAGCATCTTGTTGGCCTTTTTTTATAGCTTCCCCACATTGTCTAGATGAAGACATTTCAGAGTCAACATAAACTCCTAGGTCTTTTTCATCGTTCCCTTCTTCAATTTCAGCATCTCCCATATGACATTTATAATGCACATTTTTATTGCCTGCATGCAATACTTTACACTTTTCTCTATTAAATGTCATTTGCCATGTGTCTGCCCAGTTCTGAATGCTGTCTAGATCATTTTGAATGACCTTTGCTGTTGCAACAGTGTTTGCCACTCCTCCTATTTTAGTGTCGTCTGCAAATTTAACGAGTTTGCTTACTATATTGCTTACTATTTAGTATACTATATAATTTTATCATCTATCTTTACTATTTCTCAATGATATTTTCGAGATACATTTTGTTATTTGTATCTGTAAACCTCTTTGAGGCAATTTTATTGTGAAAAGGAACTATATAAGGAAGAAAAGATATTTAAACAGAAAAATCCCAAACCAAGTTATACTGTACATTTAAGCTGTGTTTTTTATTGCAAACTGCAGATGATTCAAATTTCATCTAATATGCTGTTGAATAGATGTTTTGAATAGTTTAAGTTGCATTGTGCTAATGAAGCACTACAGACCCACGAGTCCTTGCCAGCAAAAACATAAACGGCAAAAACTGACTAACTGTCTGAAGCATTAACCTTTGATTAGTCAGTTAACAAAGGGGTTCTCCATGCACTGTTCTCCTGCTCTGGCAGTCCTAAAGGTGTGCTTCTTCCAGATAGCTCTGCCTCTACTTTCCAGTCGCGCTGTTGTGTACTTGGGCCTGTAATGTAATGGATTTCCAGATTGAGGTAACAGGGCCTTGTAAGTGCCCTGTAAGACTGTCCTTGCTAATCCTGTTT
The DNA here is from genome assembly GCF_902713425.1 of Acipenser ruthenus. Classification (NCBI taxonomy): domain Eukaryota; kingdom Metazoa; phylum Chordata; class Actinopteri; order Acipenseriformes; family Acipenseridae; genus Acipenser; species Acipenser ruthenus. The sequence goes on along the minus strand of NC_081191.1, from coordinate 93,403,159 downwards.
CACAGCTGAGGACCTTCACAAATGTTTCACATGGCACTGTGATGCCACACATCCCTTTCATTTTATTCTTCTGTACCCTCTTTCACAATAAATATTTATACAGTAGGACCTTGGAGTTATGAACACCCCACTTTTAGTGGGGAGTATGAGTGCATTTTGTTTAAAGTAAAATAAAAACAAGCCCTAGGTTAAACCAGGTTTTTCTCGATGTTTAAATCTGTGTTTCTGCTACAGCTACGATTTCAATGGTAACCTTAAATGTAGCCTTTTTCCATTTCTATAGTACTGTTTTTAAAGACTTTAGAACCATAACGAGTGTTGCATTACCCTGCTGTATCCTTGCATTATTCGTAACGAGTGTTGCATTACCCTGCTGTATCCTTGCATTATTCGTAACGAGTATTGCATTACCCTGCTGTATCCTTGCATTATTCGTAACGAGTGTTGCATTACCCTGCTGTATCCTTGCATTATTCGTAACGAGTGTTGCATTACCCTGCTGTATCCTTGCATTATTCGTAACGAGTATTGCATTACCCTGCTGTATCCTTGCATTATTCGTAACGAGTGTTGCATTACCCTGCTGTATCCTTGCATTATTCGTAACGAGTGTTGCATTACCCTGCTGTATCCTTGCATTATTCGTAACGAGTGTTGCATTACCCTGCTGTATCCTTGCATTATTCGTAACGAGTATTGCATTACCCTGCTGTATCCTTGCATTATTCGTAACGAGTGTTGCATTACCCTGCTGTATCCTTGCATTATTCGTAACGAGTGTTGCATTACCCTGCTGTATCCTTGCATTATTCGTAACGAGTATTGCATTACCCTGCTGTATCCTTGCATTATTCGTAACGAGTGTTGCATTACCCTGCTGTATCCTTGCATTATTCGTAACGAGTGTTGCATTACCCTGCTGTATCCTTGCATTATTCGTAACGAGTGTTGCATTACCCTGCTGTATCCTTGCATTATTCGTAACGAGTGTTGCATTACCCTGCTGTATCCTTGCATTATTCGTAACGAGTGTTGCATTACCCTGCTGTATCCTTGCATTATTCGTAACGAGTGTTGCATTACCCTGCTGTATCCTTGCATTATTCGTAACGAGTATTGCATTACCCTGCTGTATCCTTGCATTATTCGTAACGAGTATTGCATTACCCTGCTGTATCCTTGCATTATTCGTAACGAGTATTGCATTACCATGCTGTATCCTTGCATTATTCGCCAGATTGCGAGTGTTGATACTAGGTGCACCTTTTTGTTAACCATTAAACTCGTTTTCAGAGTTAGAGATTTCAGACCTTGCGAACTGCTTCCATTCCCAAGGGGTTTGGAAGACTGTGGGGGTTTTTTTTTTCTGTGTTTTGCCTCAAGTGTGTTTTATTTACTTGCACATGTCCATTCACTGCACTGTTAACATTTGCAAAGAAACAAGAATATGTGTGGTCTGGATTTAGCCGATTGCATCATGGTGAGCTGTATGCAATGCATAGGATATTTTGTATGAATGAAACAAACCAAAGATAAATCAACTAAAGGTTTATTAAGTGATTGCGAATTTGAAGTGGAAGCTTCTACTCTGATGCTTTCTGTCAAAACCTGTGCTATTGCAAAGTTAGGACTAGTTTTATCTGGTTATCGAATAACATTGCAGGCACTTAAAAGTACATCTGGTTTCTAAACCAATGCTGAATAGTATGTTCTCCTAGCAAATGCTGTCTGTATTGGTTTTAGCACCCCCCCCCTCCCCCTCCTTCATGTGTGCTCAAAAGGGAGGGTAGTTTGGGTTTAGGGGTAGTTTGCCTGCTTTAAACAAAGAGCTGTTTTATCTTATTGAATTCTTTAAACCGAGCTGGGTAAACCAGCCAAGCTGGCTGGTGTGTAGCGTGGAAGCAGGAGATACAAAGCAGTGTTAAGGGTTACCACTGGTTTGCTGGTCTCCGCCCCTCAATATGCCTTTGGTTTGTTTGGGCTGAGCTGGTTGGCTGGCAGTCATGCATGTGGATGCTGAATGCTGCTGTTGCTATGAAGGGTTAAGGGATTACTGGACAGAGAAGATGCACCGCGGTACAGCAAGCAGAATACTGTCTGTGCTACAAGTCCTGCAGGATCACAAGTACAATCCTGCCTGCAGGTCCTCGGTACAGCTCCTCTCCCAGCATGGTGTGTGTGGGGCTTCACTGCACGGGTTCAGCACTTTAGTAACCACACATTAACGATCCCCCGGGGTGTGTGAAGCAAGGGCACGATGGGTGACGGCCTTGGTGGCCTGTGCGGATTTCCTTGAAGATTTGCTTTGCCACTGTTGGCATGATGACAGTGCTGCTTTGAACACGCCATACGTAATCCAATTTTTTGTGTTTTAAATTTGGTGCTCAAAAATGTAATGCTCGTTATAAAGAACCCATAATGACAATGCAAGCTTCTCCACAAAGGTTCTGTAATGCACCTACATTTTATTTATTTATTTATTTATTTATTTATTTAAGCTAAAATAACAAGGAGGATTTGTTACAATAAGGCTAAAATAAATAAATAAATAAAACTGGAACCTTGTTTAAGATTCTTTGCCCTTGTGAGTGTTGTAGTATGCCCTTACAAAAATGCTGAACATTTTACTTCGCTTAACGAGGGCACATAAAGGAAGTTTCCAGAAGATTTCAGATTTTACAATCCTGCTACTGGGCTTCCAGGGGACGCCTAGTCAAACACGGACATGCTGCTTAAATTCAACAAATGATCAGTTACACAGAGACACAGCTTCACTTTAACATTATTGGGTGTTACCAATAGAAGTAGGAAGTGCTGTCTGCAAGTTTCTAAATGTTTTTTTTTTTTGTTGTGTTTTTTTTTTCAAATACTCTTGTCAAAATGCTTTTAAATTCACACACACAACGATGTGTGAGAAATGAGAAACCTGTTTTGAGTGTTTTGGAATTAGGATTGTTTTACCACAGTACGGGGGGAGTTGATTTAAATGCTGCTCAGGACAGTTTTAACCAGTGCAGAATTGTTTACAGTCTCCGTGGGCCCCACAAGAGAACAGCAATATGCCTGGGGACCAGCTGGGACCGATTTACCTGGAAATCTGCAGGAAAGGGATGTATGATTAGTCCCTAAAGTAACACGGGGAGGGGGAGGAGGAGGGGGTCACCAGGCCTTGTCTGTTTCCTGTATTAATTTTGGTTGTTTCTCTTTTACGATGTGATACCATTGTCATGGTGGGGCCAGGGCTCTGGTATCTCATTCTGAGCTGTCTGGGAAATGAGGTGGTGCTTTGGCAGTAGTCCTTTTCCTTGTTCCATATTCTCCATTTATCAACATAGATTTAAGCTAGTCAGAGCTGCCATTTAGGTAAACGCTACATTGCAAAAGTCACCAAATTCAAATTTGCTAATAATGGGTTTTACAACATTTGCATTAATGAATGAAAGCCAGCTGTAAGAATTTGCACAATGCCTTGGCCTGTTTCTGTATGTGGTTAAAGGCTGGATTCATTATCGAGGAATGCCTGAGCAGTGGTTTGAGGTTTGAAGCTGGTCTTGTGGGAGAAAAAGCAGTAGTTGAGTGTTTGTTTATGGGAAGACAGAAATATGTTTTGAGGTTTGTGTGTGTGTAGGATTTATTATGAAAGTTGCACATGTGGACAGTTGACTGCTATGTGAACTGGTGTAAAAATAAAATCCCCTTTTAGCTGAAGAATGTTAACGTGGTACATTTAATACACAGTACAGTTTCAATACAATACATTTAATACACACTGTACAGTTTCTATACAGTGGTAGATTTAATACACACTGTACAGTTTCAATACAATACATCTAATACACACTACAGTTTCAATACAGTACATTTAATACACACTGTACAGTTGAAATGCCTGGCCTTTTGACTGCACTGGACAAAGATACAAGAATCTTGAGATCTGAAATAAACATATGGAGTAAGGGAATACAACCAGTAACTATTTATTTATTTATTTATTTATTTATTTATGTATTTATGTATTTATATATAAACTATTAGAACTACAAACTAGCCTTTTATCATTTAATTTCCATTTTATCAAATTCTGTATTCATTTTATTAATTGAGTGGTTCAGTTGTTAATGTGTGTGTGTGAAGTTGCTATAGCAAGTTGTGATAGTTGTAATACAGCTGGAAGATATCTAACAATGACTGCTGAGGAAGAAGCAACACTATCACATCAGAATGTCCTGCTGCAGCATCCTTGGGTAATAAGAGAGTGGGATTCACAATGAATGACTTCTTGCTGCTGATGTAGTCTCAATATAGCTCTGTAGCGTATTGTACGATGAAACTAAAGAGGGAATATTGTGACAGTTCTGTTAACTTCCCAGGAACTGCATGGGCAGCAATGATAATGTATACTGCACAATACATACAAATACTGTATAGGCAGCAATGATAATGTATACTGCACAATACATACAAACACTGCTTTGCCATTTTGTACAGCAGAACCTGCCATGTGATTGGCCAAAAGTAAAGGTATTGGACACATTTCATTAATCCTTTAAAGTAATGTGTGTTCATGTTTGGATGTTTGATTCTCTGAACGGTCTGAATGTGTACACGGCTTTGTAATGATGGGGAAACGAAAGCGCAGATTGTTTATAACGGATGGAAATGCTTTGTGGGAGTTTGGGGGTCATCTTTGATCCTGATCTATCATCTGAGACTCATTAGGGAAGTTACTAAAGTATCTTTTTACCATTTGAGAAATATAGCCAAACTTAGACCATTTATTTCCATATCTGATGCAGAGAGACGAATGTATGCATTGTTTCATCTAGAATTGATTATTGTAATGCACTTTTTTCTGGTGTCCCAAAACGTGTGGTATCCCGCTTGCAGCTTGTTCAGAATACCGCCGCTAGAATTTTGACTAAAACCAGGAAAAGTGAACATATTACCACTGTTCTGGCCTCTTTACACTGGCTCCCTGTGCAGTGTAGAATTGATTTAAAGATTTTGCTGTTAACTTGCAAGGCCCTGAATGGATTAGCACCTAGTTATCTGCAGGAGTTACTGACCCCATATCTTCCAAACCGCACTCTGAGATCACAGGATGCGGGGCTGCTGGTTATTCCTAGGGTCAACAAAAGCAACACGGGAGGTAGGACTTTTTCTTGTAGAGCTCCTAAAATATGGAATACTCTGCCTTCGTTTATCAAGTAAGCTGGGACCATTACCGTTTTCAAGTCTACTAAAAACACACTTTTGTAAAATGGCTTTCTTATCTTAGTGGGTTTTAATGTAACTTTAAAATTGCTGCTTTTGCATTATGATGTGTACACTGTTATCTGACTGGCAGTTGTATGTGTGACATGCTGTACAAATGTATTTTTTTTTTTTTCCTGCTGTGTACTGTACAGTGCTTTGCGATACTTTTGTATAAAATGCTATATAAATACAATACATAAATAAATTAATTAATAACAGTGTGATCCATCCCTGGTATTACAAGTTTAATAAGACATACCTGAGCTTGTTGCCTGCACACACTGTGGCTAATCAAGCTCATAGTAAAACCTGTAATGGGTTAGTATGCTATGCAATAGGAGTCTTATTTCCATGCCTGTATAACTGTTTCCTGAAGCATGCATTCTCTAGTCTAGCTCCAACACTCCAGTTTTATAAAAAGATTCATTCATTTGAATAAGGACATTTGGCACGAATGATATTACATGGCTAGAGCTTTTCGCTTTTTTTTTTTTTTTTTTTTTTTTGAGTCTCTTCAATGAAACTCTTGGAAAAGGTGTTGATTTAAGAACTAGATTGAGAGAAAAAAGGCAATTCCTTATTTAATTCAAACCGAATGAAAACTGAGTGAAGTTAAATTTATTTAATTAAGTCATAATTAAGAGGAAACTATTTGCAGAACAGATTATAACATTTTTGCAACAAGTCATTAAGATTTTAAATCCGGGGAAAGCAATTTAACTGAACTCACTTTGTGTTCAGTTTGAAATACGAATAAGGAGCTGCCGCCTTTTATTTATTTTTTACATTATCACTGAAACAGAATCATAGTTTCATTCAAGTTACGGTACAAAAATAACAGAAGTGATCTTGTTTCACAGTCAACGCTTTACCGGAGTTTTTAATCAAGAAACTAGAGTCCGCTCAATACTTTTAAAGGGACGTCACGTGACTAAAAATAAAAACCGGAAACAAAGAGTCCTGTCAGTGCCATAAACTGTCTTTTATTATTATTATTATTATTATTTATTTCTTAGCAGACACCCTTATCCAGGGCGACTTACAATTGTTACAAGATATCGCATTATTTTTACATACAATTACCCATTTATAAGGTTGGGTTTTTACTGGAGCAATTTAGGTAAAGTACCTTGCTCAAGGGTACAGCAGCAGTGTCCCCTACCAGGGATTGAACCCACAACCCTCCGGTCAAGAGTCCAGAGCCCTAACCACTACTCCACACTGCTGCCCATGTCTTGAGTCGTTGCATCAGCTAATTTTACTGAACGCCAACAGAGCATCTGCTGACTGCTGAGGCAGGCTAGCTTGTTTCTGCTCAAGTCTGATCCAGGAGGATATTCAGATGAAAGTGTTTGTTACTTTTGGATGGTTTGCTCAATGCCATTGTCCCCACAAAATTCACTTATAACTGCACATCCGGCTTTTAATCGACCAAATGTCCTTGCAGTGAACATGTAGGCTCAAAGAAATTGAAGAGAGAGAAGAAAGAATAATAAACACGAATGAAAATTAACTTGTTTCTTCAAGTCACAAAGCGTGTGTAACCGGGAGCCGCTTGTGGCTGTGAGCTGTGGTTTGACCACCTCTGGTATATGGTAAATAAACTTGTTCAGGGAAGACTGTGTACGCATTTGGAAGTCGCAGATATTTCTTTTTAGCTATTAAACAGATTAGTTTTGCTTTTCTTGAATAGTCTTTTTCATGGGTAAAAAAAAAAGAGAAGAGTTGTCTGCCTGATGTGTAAATGTATACAATAACAGCTGTTTCTTTAAATGTCCGATGTGTTTTCAATGCTCCGCTCCATTTCTGATGACAGATTGAAATCTTAATTGGCACGGAACAACCACCTTGAAGTAGAAACACAAAAGAACACTTCCGCCTCTTTTCTGGGGAGGGGAAATGTCTTCATGCAAGGGGGTGGGTGATATGACATCAAATGAGAAGAATCTTTTAATCTGATCGACCGTGTGTTTTGTTCTTTGTGTTTGCTTTTTTTTGCGTAGGCAGTGTAGAAGGCTTCAGGATCTCATAGGTAGCTGGCTACCAAGTAGTACAATGTTACTACTTAATCAGATGTTTGTCTTTTTTTTAAATGAATTTGTTCTTATTAATCTGTAATGTGTTACAGACTTCCATATAAGTCTTGTTTATTGCTTGCTTGCTTTGTGCATCCCCCAACTATAACCTACTGAGAGCATTCCTTCCTTGTGCTACCTCGATTTCAATCTGATTTCCATTAACTTTAATGCCTGTTACCGGACCTCTGGGATATCTGTAGTGGTGTGCTGCAAAGCCTCTTGGCTGAGACTGCTTTTAATGTGTTTTGTAGGTTACCTGACACACACTGAGACAGAGAGACACACACACACACACACATGAAACCTACTTTTCTTTTTTCCCCCTTTTACTGAGCAGATACAACCAAGATAATTTATTTGCACAATGCTTTTGTATTGGTACTCAGGAAAAAGAAAGTGAATCAAGGTACCCTACATTTGGTGTTGCTCAGCAACCGCAGTGCACAGATTTTGTGGGAACATCTGTTGTAGCCAGCCATGCCAAATTTAGTAAAAGCATTGCTCTGTGCAGAGGCTGCTCAATACTGCAAATGTTTGCTTGCGGTTTTCTGTCCGCTTGTTTGGCAGAGAAATGAAGGAGGGTTGGTATTGGAGGTCTGCTCCTTCAGTCCCTCGCTGTCACGGTCTGCTCTGCTTGCAGGACCCTTCACATGACCTTTTCACAGCTTGACAATGATTTTGTGCCAGTTGAATCTGGGGAGATGTGGAACGTGCAGTTCGGTGGTGGAAGCTCAAGGTCTTTTGTGGTCATCCTTATTTGTATATTGTGCTAAATGAGGCTGGGAACAATCCACAGAGATTGAACAGATGACTACAGTAGCTGTCAGTGGATCTGAATTCAGCAACACTGTTTAGGAAGGGCTCCTCTTCACTTTCTAATGTGCAGGTCTTTTATTTCGAAGCATGCATTGTGCAGCTCCAGGAGTCAGTGTGTGTTTAAAGATGAACAGGAGTGTTTTAAATTACCTGAATCAGGGTGTGAATATAAAGTATGGGGATTAGGAGACTGGTGGAAATGTATCTGAGTAAAGAGGGGGGTGTTCTGATTTGAATTAGATTAATACAGTAATGCACAAGCATGTTTGAAATGAGAAAAGCTACTTTATGTAACCTAGATTCCGTTTCTTTTACAAAAACAATTTGTATTTATTTTTTCCTATCTGGCAACACACAGTGTAGTGCCTTATGAAAAAATCTGGCTTGAGGCTGGATTCTAAACATAATATTGTAGTACCATAAGAGTATTTAAAGGGTTAAACTTAAACTGTAATCTAGCATGAGAAATAAAGTGGAGTTTGTAACAGTGTTGCTTACTATGGTCACTATAGTAGCATCTGATAAATTTTGGAGGGAGATAAGCCCTTCCGAATTCCTGAGCCTAGAATAGGCATCTGAATCAGTAAGAGATAGCAAGCATGGACGCACCTGGTTTGCAAGGTTGGGTGTTGGCAAGTGAATAATTTGATTTTAAGTGAGAAGGACACCGCTATCACAATCTAGCATGCAAAGTCAGAGGAAGCAAAGAGCAGCGGACAACGGCCTAACCGATTTTAGCTCTTCACAGTATTCAAAAGGAACACCCCAGAATCTGGTCAAAATTGTGAGAAACTTAAATAATACAGACTGCATCGCCCTTGAAGAAAGAGGAAGTCAAATTTGCAGCAATATTTCCTATATACTGAGTGACAAGGTTGTCCTGACCAGGAATACAGACAAACTCTATGGAAAGCGGGACCACAGGCACTGAATCACACCCAGCATAGACTCTGCAAGCGGGACCACAGGCACTGAATCGCACCCAGCATCGACCCTGCAAGCGGGACCACAGGCACTGAATCTCACCCAGCATCGACCCTGCAAGCGGGACCACAGGCACTGAATCGCACCCAGCATCGACCCTGCAAGCGGGACCACAGGCGCTGAATCGCACCCAGCATCGACCCTGCAAGCGGGACCACAGGCACTGAATCTCACCCAGCATCGACGCTGCAAGCGGGACCACAGGCGCTGAATCTCACCCAGCATCGACCCTGCAAGCGGGACCACAGGCACTGAATCGCACCCAGCATCGACCCTGCAAGCGGGACCACAGGCACTGAATCTCACCCAGCATCGACCCTGCAAGCGGGACCACAGGCACTGAATCGCACCCAGCATCGACGCTGCAAGCGGGACCACAGGCGCTGAATCGCACCCAGCATCGACCCTGCAAGCGGGACCACAGGCGCTGAATCGCACCCAGCATCGACCCTGCAAGACAAATGAAAGATTTAACAGAACCTGTATGTGGGAATGTAATACATGTATAAGCAGAGAGTTCTAAAGTATAACAGGGTGTGGCCATGGAGTCTCTGTACTATAGAAATCGGGCCAGCGTAAAGCAGATTGAAATAACTTCATAGTCAGAGTGAAAATAATTGAAGTTAATTCTAATTAAGGTATCTATCTATCTCTTGATCTCTCAATATATATTAAACAGATTGCTAATGATTGATTGCGATTTTGTAATATCCTGTTAATTAAAATTTACTGAGTTTGTATTTTAATAATTTTATTCAAACACTCATCTTTTTTTACACATTTTATTCATGCTATTTGAGTATTGATTTAACAACCTTGCCATTATAAGAAGACAAATATAAATGATGAATATTTACTTATACTTGACATGTCACATTTAAGTTGAAATTGAATGTTGTCAATTGCTGAAGATAATGTACTGATTATTTTGACATTTAACTTTCTTCTGTACCGTATTACTGAACTCCACTTTGATAATGTATAGACTATATAACCTGTGTTATGGTGGTATTGTTCGACTGTTTCACTTCCCAGATCTGAGTATGATTGGAAGTAATTACTAATTAAGAGTGCTAATTAATAAAAATATTACACATCAGCTAGCTACTCTTGATTGGGTATTGTAAATGTGTTTACTTGGTAATACTACTTATAATATTAGAGGGGTGGCTACATTGTATCATGTTTGATACAGAAATGGGCATTCCTGGCTTATATTGGCTAAGCATGTGCTGGCTGGCAAGGCAAACACTTGTATACGAGTACAGAGTGAATCTCTGGATCTAGCTGTGGAAGGAACCGGTAAGGTTCCTGGTTAATCACCTGACTTTATTCCTAGTCTGATGAATGAATGGTTCAGTTTAACACACTGGTACCCTTTTCAGGAGTATTAACCCATTTTTGTGCAAGTCTGTGTTCTTGCTTGTCCTCAAAGGTTGTCTAAAATCACCAGGATTTCGGCTTGATCAGGAATGCAGCTTATTCTGGGGGCAGCACAGTGCTGGGATGGGAAGATGACTCCCATTGCACATCAGTTTGGTTTTACAATGCGGTTTATAAAACACTCCTGAGCTTGTTACCTACCTCTATGCTGGTTATTGAGACTTGTAGTAAAACCAGGAATGGGTGGAATTGCTGTGCATAGTATTTCCATCCCTGTCTTACTGTAAGTAGCACATTGTTGGGGTCCTAGAACAGGATTTACAGTTTAAGATGACATTTAGCAGCATTTTGCTTTTCTGTTTTGTATTTGATATATATTATGTAAGTTTTAGAAGAAATACAATTGGATAATGTACAATACAGAAGAATAAAGGAAAATAAATGGATGTACTCAATACTATGATGCCTGGAGGTTTAAATAGAATAGAATAGAACACAAACACATTAATAGATTTAAATAGAAATTAGTAGTTAACATGGAATCAAAAACCAACACTAGAAGTACCTCCACTGCATATTTTTAAACATTTTCCCTTGACAAAGGTATGTTAAACATACCAAAATGTGGGAAGTTGGCTTAATTGAGCAAAAACGTGTGTGTGTAGATAGATCTCATGCAGTGTCCTTGGCAGAAGTTCAAAAGGATTTTAGCACATCTGAAAGCCCCTATTTTTACTCTTGGCTTGATGTCTTTATTGACTGTGCGTGTGGAACTGGCCTTAAGACAGCAGCCTCCTTTGATCCCTGTATATTCTCAGCTACTCGCCTTCTCCACAAACAAACCAGTCACTGAAATAAACTGCAGGGAGAGGCTCCTCCTCCCTCTCCCTGGGTTTATATTGGGCTTTGCTGTCCTGCATTTCCCTGCAGGGTACGGATTGTAAAACCAGAATTCAGAGTTGGGTGATGGGGAGCAAACTATGAGAAAAAGCCCTCCAGTTTCAAAACTGGGGAAACAATGACTTTTAAACTTCTGCATACTTGAACCCCTTAAGGTACACAAATTGAGAGGTTGTTCAAACGTATCCTTCTTAAAATACATTTGATAGTGACTTCAGTTTCACAAGTAGGAAACTGACAATTTGGATGAACAGATCCAACCTGTCAGTACATTTGAAATCCTGTTTCATGCACCTTGAAATATAGAGAGTATGGAAATTTAAATGGATGTTGATGAAGATGTTTCACATTAGTCAAGTTCAATATGAACTGAAATGTTTAACTGAAGATGTAGGTGGTATTGCATAATTTACAGGGCAACACACAGTATCTACACAATGCCTGCACGTCCAAGCTTTCTCTGAATGCCTTTGCGTTTTCCCTTCAGGGCCTGGTCGCGGGGAGGCGGAGACCAGAGAGTGTATTTATTACAATGCCAACTGGGATCTGGAGAAGACCAATCGGAGTGGAGTGGAGCGCTGCGAGGGGGAGAAGGACAAGCGCCTCCACTGTTACGCTTCCTGGCGCAATAACTCTGGCACCATTGAGCTTGTGAAGAAAGGCTGCTGGCTGGATGACTTCAACTGCTATGACAGGTGACAACCTGCTGCGGGGGTGGGGGGGGTGGGGTAGTTATATCAGTAATATTGGATAGGTGGCCATGTGCTTGTCACTGCTTAGCAAGAACCTTTGATCAGCTGAACCGCAAGGACCCAAATGAAGGTGAATAGTCCCTCCTCCTTTCTGTGACTGTATAATTAGTACAGCCCCTCCCTCTTTCTGGGACTGTAATTAGAATAGTCCCTCCCACTTTCTGTGACTGTATATAATTAGATTAGTCACTCCTTTCTGTGACGGTATAATTAGAGTAGTCCTGCCCGCTTTCTGTGCCTGTATAATTAGAATAGTCCCGCCCTCTTTCTGTGACGGTATATAATTAGAATAGTCCTGCCTGCTTTCTGTGACTGTAGAATTAGAATAGTCCTGCCCGCTTTCTGTGACTGTATAATTAGAATAGTCCCACCCTCTTTCTTTGATGGTATATAATTAGAATAGTTCCTCCTTCCTTCTTTCTGGGACTGTAATTAGTGGACTATGCTTTTGTACGGTAAACTGTTTCATTAAAAACTGGTGCATGATTGCTGTGGTTTGAACACCTTTGGTACACTGTAGCTTTCACATCTCTATCATGCTGGCTTTGTCTGCCTGTTTTACTGTGCAAGAGGACTCTGCTCTGGGTCAAAACCACTAACCTGTGCAAAAAGTATTATCAATTGTACAAAGACTTGTGAAGAAAGATGCAAGTTCTGTCACCAAAGGGTTGGAGGCTTAAAAGCTAAAAGGCCGTATTTGTTATCAAATTTGAAAAGTCAGTGAGTGTGTGTGTGTGTGTGAGCTGGAGTGCTGCAGAATTTCTCAAAGCTGTTTTTTTCAGTTTAAAAAGCCCTCTATCAGAAAACAACCCTGTTTTATTGAGTTCTGAGCCGCCTGCAGTCCTCCGACTGGCTGTACCACGAGATCATGTACGCAGCTCTCCTCTTTTAAACTGTGCTTGTTTTCACATGGATTTTTGATTGCTTACAGACAGGAGTGTGTGGCCACAGAGGAAAACCCCCAGGTATTTTTTTGCTGCTGTGAGGGCAACTACTGCAATGAGAAATTTACCCACTTGCCTGAAGTTCTTGAACCACAAGGTGAGTACCTCCCTCCTCCTTCCTTTTGGGCTTACAAGACTGCAACAAAACAGACCTCTCGCTTCTATAACCCGGAATGACAGAGCTGAGGTAGCTGAGGTACTAAGATACGAAACATAATTAGAGTAAGAACTTGCGTGAATAAAGTACTGACAATTAGTCAGCAACTGCCTGTCTGTTGCAGGGAATGGAAGGAAAGGGGAGGCTATGCGAGAAAGCAAGATGTAATAGAGAAAAAGCAGTGAGTGCTTCTGACAGGGAGTATGAGAACAGTGAGATAATAACAGTGGAAAAGAGAAACAAATGGAGTGACCATTAAAGAACAAAGAGAACCCCAGAAATTTCAGATACGACAGGACTCCAGTGTGTTTTAAAATGGCTTTTTTGTTTGTGTTGAATTTCAGTTTCCTTTGAGCCCCCTCCCCCCATGCCCTCTCTGCTGAATATCCTGGTGTACTCCCTGCTTCCCATCACCGGCCTCTCCATGGCAGTGCTGCTGGCTTTCTGGATGTACCGACATCGCAAACCCCCGTATGGGCACGTCGATGTGAACGAGGTGAGAGAGCACCGCATCAAAACAACCAACAAGTCTTGTGAAATAACACATTGTGCATATGGGAAAATGCAAACAGGGGCATGTTTGGGGTTAATTGTTTGAGATTTGGTTCTACTTTTAAGTGTTTTTGCATTAAGTCTTTATTATGGGCACAATTTTTCTCAAGAACATAAACATGTGCACACAGATACCGAGTTGTCCATGGTGATGGGCTACTTTTATTTCTAGGTTAATATATAATCCACAGTTTGGTGTGTTACAGTATCCCAAAATGGAATGCAAAGGGTCTCTAAAGGCTAGGAGTCAATAATGGATGATTGCTGACAATAGTGTTCATCTAGAGTGGGACAGGCTCAACATTTGAACGAGTAACCCTAATAAATGCACAATGCAGCCTTTATCACAGGGACTGCAACCACTTGTGACAGAAAACATCCTTAATATTGCTTAGCAATGTTTTGTTTATTTAGCTAGTAGCAAAGTGGAAAATTGTCTCTGTTTTAAACCCCCCAAATATTTTTTATATTTGTTTTGTTTGTTTTTTACATTGAATATTCTCCACCTATATTGAAACATTGCTATTTCTTTTCTGGGCTCTTCCTTTGAGATCTGCATTAAAAGGACTTGCCCATGGTTATTCTTAGTTGTACATGATTCTGGTACGTCCGGGTCTAAAGGGAGTGTGCATTAATTCCTCTGCTTGTAAAGCACCTTGGCGTGCTGGAGCCCAGTTTGGGGTTTGCTTTGTGCATCTCTCCACTTCCTTTGCCCTGGATTTCCTCTCCAGCATGAGGTTAACGTGGTCTCCTCCATCCAAACTGCTGATGAGGCTTAATAACAAAACGGAAAGCCTTCTATTGTACTGGGACTGTACATACAGCATACAAGTGTGTCCCACAGTAACACTATACGACAGAGCACAGTGATGATGCTGTTCCTGTCGTTGTGAATTTAAAACATTAAACTGTGGCGCATGTGCTGCATTACTTTCATATTACTGTTATTCTGCAGCACTATTTTCCCCCTGATGTGTGTTATGATGTTGTTGTTGTTGTTGTTGTTGTTTATTTCTTAGCAGACGCCCTTATCCAGGGCGACTTACAATTGTTACAAGATGTCATGTTGTTTTTACATACAATTACCCATTTATACAGTTGGGTTTTTACTGGAGCAAGCTAGGTAAAGTACCTTGCTCAAGGGTACAGCAGCAGTGTCCCCCACCTGGGATTGAACCCACAACCCTCCGGTCAAGAGTCCAGAACCCTAACCACTACTCCACACTGCTGCCAGTGTTAATGATCTATGAAAATACATTTGCCAGTCGTACAGTGCTGCTTCTTTCTGTTTTTTTTGTTTTTGTTTAAGTTCATTCATTCCAGTTCTGCTCTCACTTATGCACACTGACCTATATACTGCTGCGATGACAGACCCCTGTGTTTTTATTTATTTATTTATTTATTTTATTTTATTTTATTTTATTTATTTATTTATTTTTGTCTCTCTAAGTTAGGAGCCAGGAGAAGCTGGCTCCTAACGTCTGAGGAGGCTGTTGTGTGTTTTCGTTTGTTTCTCTGATTTGTGTTTCTTATTTCCCAGGATCCTGGACTAGCCCCACCCTCGCCTCTGGTAGGCCTGAAGCCCCTGCAGTTACTGGAAATTAAAGCTAGGGGGCGCTTTGGCTGTGTGTGGAAGGCTCAGCTAATGCATGAATATGTAGCAGTGAAGATCTTCCCCATTCAGGTAATGGCTAATCTGGACTCCTGTATCTCAGTCCAGGGGCTGTTGGCATCAATTCCTACTGTATTTGGAGTTAACATTGAAGCCCCACCACACACATTGATATTACTATTAAATTGCACACTAGGAAACTGAGCTCCTTGCAGGTTGTCTAAAAACAGGAACTGTTTTCCCCTAATGTTTTTCTTGAGCTTTTATTATTGTACATTTATTATTCCACGGTTTTGCTGCAGTGTATGCGTATACAAGTGTCTGTCTAATGTATGCAGTATGACTCTGTGTGATCTGTGACATATCCTAACCAGGGAAGTTCTGTTTCTCCCAGGATAAGCAGTCATGGCAGAACGAGAGGGATATTTTCCTGACTCCTGGAATGAAGCATGAGAATCTGCTCTACTACATTGGAGCAGAAAAGAGGGGAGTGAACCTGGAGATGGAGCTGTGGCTCATCACAGAGTTTCACGAGAGGGTAAGCAGCCCAAGAGGGGAGTGAACCTGGATATGGAGCTGTCGCTCATCAGTGTTTCACCAGAGGGTGAGCAGGGGCGGGCAGTGTCACGAGAGGGTGAGCAGGGGCGGGCAGTGTCACGAGAGGGTGAGCAGGGGCGGGCAGTGTCACGAGAGGGTGAGCAGGGGCGGGCAGTGTCACGAGAGGGTGAGCAGGGGCGGGCAGTGTCACGAGAGGGTGAGCAGGGGCGGGCAGTGTCACGAGAGGGTGAGCAGGGGCGGGCAGTGTCACGAGAGGGTGAGCAGGGGCGGGCTTATGAGCCAGAGACACACATTTGGATATTCAAACAAATGCTGCTTGCAGTTTATTGCAAAAAAAATTAACTGTGTATGTAATTGTTCATATAGTAGAATGTATTAATTATTATGAAAAAGATTCTGCTATAATGTTTCTCCATTCTTTAATTTGTAATTTGACGTGGTACTAGGTTTGCTGTGTTTTAGTCCTGAGATTTTATTACTGTAAAATTTGATATGAATTTAAAAAAAATAATAATATTTGAATATTCTGTTAAATTAAATAAATACTCAACATGAAAAAACGGTTCGTCCCAGCAATAATTTAAGAGAAACAAGAAAAGACCTGATCAGACAGGATAAACAGGATAAAAAAAAGTAGAAGCAAGCATCTTAACATGATTGCTCAGCACTGAAATAACTTTTATCTCTTCAGTTCCCAATGCCTCCAGTTTGTCCACTCCATCAAGAATCATCCGTTTCAAACATTCAAACCCAGTCATCTGTACCTTGTACATACCATCATGAATAGACGCATGGCCAGGATGTCCACAGTTCAGTTGCTTGAAGGGTTCAGAATGTAGGCATCAGGCAGACTCGCCCCTTCTGTGTATGCACTTGGGTAATGTTTAAAACAGGACCACTGTAAGCTTATAGGAGATTAGAGCAAGATTTCTGAAAACAGCCCTGGAAAAATAAACCTTGCTTCTTACCTCTTGTGATGAACTCCAGACACAGTGAACTCCTGGTCTCCATACAGGGGTTTGGAGTTCATCATCCTACTAAGAAACCACATTCCAGGTAATCTTGGGGTTTGTGCACACAGGGCTCCTTGACCGATTACCTGAAGGGGAACGCGGTCAGCTGGAATGAGTTGTGTCACATTTCGGAGACGATGGCCCGCGGGCTGGCCTATCTGCATGAGGATGTGCCCCGACACAAGGGAGAGGGCCCCAAACCTGCCATCGCCCACAGGTAATGCCAGCAGACACACAGATTTAACTGCAAGATATCGAAGTCAACACTGCCATCTAGTGAGGATTTGGAATGTATTGCATGGGTCTCTATCATGCATGCTGTGTAAAGGAGGTTGTTCACAACATGTGAACTTAGTGCTCATCTAGATTTAAGCCAGCTTCATTTTAGTGAAGCTTTGCAATATTGGTAAGAATCAACTGTGACCAACTCTAAAGTAACTGCTGATTTCAAGAACAATGACTTTTCTCCTAGTCCTGTGTGTGCCTGTATCCAGTGTCGTCTCCTACAAACTAACTAATACAACCAGAGGTTGCGTTGGAAATGAATACGATAGTATCCCCATGCACTGTATTTTATTTTAAAATAATGTGTTATGCCCCATGTTAAGAGGTCCATATTGCTAAGAAATAAAACAAGTATTTTTGAAAAAGTAAATTCAAACACACACAAGTAGGGCTTGAAGTTTTCAGGTGACAAATTTAGGTAAAACTCAGAAAAAGCTGTTAATTGCAAAACAGTCTTTGCTTTTACCTTCATATCTTGACTGAGCCTAATTCTGGTCCCTTTAATTTTATTTCAAAGAGAGCTGACAAATTATACAAATTAATTGTTCATCCCGAGCCTACTTTTAACTCTCATTTCATTTTTGCAGTCACCTAATTTAACGTTGTGTTTTTGTTATTTTCCGCACTAGTTTAACCGAGATGCCATTAGTTTTTTTTTGGTTTTTTTTAACCATAAAAAATGAATACCTAGTGCAGAGTGTACACTGACAACAAGTCAGTTCTCAGTGGGAAGTTTTTTTGCTAAGCAGTCAGCATCTTCAGGGGATTTTTATGAAGATTGCTCATCTGCATCTCAGCCATCTACTTCTGACGGAGTACTACAGTGACCGAAGCAGTAGTAATGCACAAAAACGCAAACAAAAAATACTACTTGTAATTTTGAATGGGAGATGAAGTATTCGTGGCTTGTTTATAGAGACGTCAGGATGTACTGTGTGAAAGAGCTGCTGGGCAAAAAAAACCCCAAAAAACATACGCATGGATGTACAGTTTTTCGAGAATCTTTGCTTAAAAGATACGGCAATGCTGTTATTGGAATGCAGAAAAATATTACAACACACATAGATGAAGGTACTTTGCAGGGAGGATTTTAACCCCCTCCCTGCCATGTTGCAATGTGTAGGTGTATATATAAGAGGGCAGCACGGGTACCCTAAAACCCAGGTTTTAAATTACCCAATGCTACCCGGGTCTCTCTTTACTACCTGGGTTTTGATTTATTAATTTGAGAATTTAGAAATATGACAATACAGTTGTAATCGCGGGTCTCTGGCCGGCGTAATACACAATGTTAAAACAAGCTTTTGCATTGTCTTTTCTTAACTGCCAGGATATCGATGTTTTACAGAAAACAAGTACACCTCAATAATAATAACTGCGGCGACTATTCTCAGGAACTAAAACAGAAACAAAACAGTATAACAGGGCTCTACAGTGTGACTAATTTGGTCGCATATGTGACTAAAAATGTGCTTGTGCAAACCTAAATTTGAATTTAGGCGCACGTGTGCCACTACAAATTACTAAAGGGTGACTATAAAAAAAAACATTTTTTTTTTTGGGGGGGTGACTATAAAACCCTGAAAAAAAACACAGATCTAAACTCATAGCTCAATCGTAATGTCTCTGGGAATGTAGTTTTATTGGTGTCTACTGTTAATCACATATATATATATATATACACACACTACCGGTCAAAAGTTTTAGAACACCCCCATTTTTCCAGTTTTTATTGAAATTTAAGCAGTTCAAGTCCAGTAAATAACCTGAAATGGTACAAAGGTAAGCGGTAAACTGCCAGAGGTTAAAAAAAAGTTTAGGTTACCAAAAATCGAAAAATAATGTACATTTCAGAGTTATACAAAAAGGCCTTTTTCAGGGAACAAGTAATGGGTTAACAACTTACAGCTGTTCTGCAGCAATGGAAGTAAATTAAGCCTTGAAAGTTGATGCTAACAATTCCTACAGGTGTCCCAACTTTTGTTGATTACTTACAAACCCTCTGTCTGTATAAAGCAGTGTTGGAACAGACTGTGTTACTACACCCTCTTAAGCATTATTTGGACAGTATTGTACTGCAGGAAGTAGTATATTGCTCTCATAATGGCGAGAAAAAGGCAATTAACAAAGGAAGACAGACAGACCATTATAACCCTTAAAAGTGTAGGTCATTCCTTTAGAGAAATTGCAAAGAAAGCCAAGGTGTCAGTGAGTACAGTTTCCTACACCATCAAAAGGCACTTGGAAACTGGAGGAAACTCTGACAGGAAGAGGTCTGGCAGACCCAAAGCCACAACAGAATCAGAAGACAAGTTTCTGAGAGTCAACAGCTTGCGTGATAGGCGGCTCACAGGACAACAGCTTCAAGCACAGCTTAACACTGGTCGAAGTAAGCAAGTCTCAGTTTCAACTGTGAAGAGAAGACTTCGAGCTGCAGGTTTGACAGGTCGAGTGGCAGTAAGAAAGCCATTGCTAAGATGGCAAAATAAGAAAAAGAGGCCTGCCTGGGCCATGAAGCACCGCCAGTGGACTACTGAAGACTGGAAGAAGGTCTTATGGACCGATGAATCAAAATTTGAAATCTTCGGTTCATCACGCAGGGTTTTTGTACGCCGTCGAGTAGGCGAAAGGATGGTTCCTCGGTGTGTGAACTGTCAAACATGGAGGAGGAAGCGTGATGGTCTGGGGCTCTTTTGCTGGATCCAGAGTTGGCGACTTGCACAGAGTGAGTGGCACCCTGAACCAAAACTGCTACCACAGCGTTTTGCAGCGCCATGCAATACCCTCTGGTATACGCCTAGTTGGTCAGGGGTTCATCCTACAGCAAGATAATGACCCAAAACATACCTCCAGGCTATGTCAGAACTACCTTAGAAGAAAAGAACAAGACAGTAGGCTTCAAATCATGGAATGGCCAGCACAGTCTCCAGACTTAAACCCCATCGAGCTGGTTTGGGATGAACTGGACAGAAGGGTGAAAGCAAAGCAACCTACAAGTGCAACACATGTGTGGGAACTTCTGCAACAGTGTTGGGAAGAACTTTCTGAACAATATTTGATTTCCATTGTAGAAAGAATGCCACGAGTGTGTTCGGCTGTTATATCTGTAAAAGGTGGCTACTTTGAGTCAAACGTTTAGATTAAATTTTGTTAAACAAAACGATTCCATGATTTCTTTTTTATCTCCAATTGTTTATTTGTTCTATGCTTTAATTTCAGAGTACATTGAGACATTAAACTGTAAATTTCAATAAAAACTGGAAAAATTGAGGTGTTCTAAAACTTTTGACCGGTAGTGTGTGTGTGTGTGTGTGTGTGTGTGTGTGTGTATATATATATATATATATATATATATATATATATATATATATATATATATATATATATATATATATATATATAATATATATATAATATATATTTTTTTTTTTTTTTTTTTTTTAACACTACACCCATAACCCTTTCAATATCCGTAGTAGAAAGTGAAGCTCTCTTAAGCTGTAACAGAGGTAGTGTTGAAAAGCATTGAAAGCTACACGCTTTAGTGAACTTGATTGTTAGTTGGAGAGCTGTGCACAGAAGTAACACTGTGCCCTCTGCTGGTCAAGGGAATTATTGAGATTTCAACCCCTTTTTAGACTGCATTGTAAGGGACAATACAATATACATTTGAATGTTGGTCCATAGGTTAAGCAGACAGCACTAACAGTATGTATTTATTGTTTTTTTTTTTTTTTCAAAATGTTCTCAGGGATTTTAAGAGTAAGAATGTGTTGCTGAAAACAGATCTGACCGCCATCATAGCAGACTTTGGGCTGGCTGTTCGGTTTGAACCTGGGAAGCCACCAGGAGATACACATGGACAGGTAACTATTGAATGCCATTACTACAGCTAGGGTATATCGATATCTATTCCCTTCACTCACTGTGTGTATGATTGTACCATCATTGTAATGTATTTATTTTAGAATGTTTTATTTTATTTTTTCAAATTTATGGCAGGGCAACTTCTTGAACCCCATATAGTTTTATAACATTTGTACAAATGTGAACTTGGGACTGACCGGGATATATGTGTGTTAACATGTTGCTTTTGTGTATGCCCTCCCTTCTGTGGGATTCTCTCACTCTCACTCTCACTCTCACTCTCACTCTCACTCTCACTCTCACTCACTCTCACTCTCACTCTCACTCTCTCTCTCTCTAGGTGGGGACGAGGAGATACATGGCTCCAGAGGTGTTGGAGGGGGCAATCAACTTCCAGAGGGATGCCTTTCTCAGAATAGACATGTACGCCATGGGGCTGGTTCTCTGGGAGCTGGTGGCACGATGCACTGCCTCTGACGGTGAGCCAACATGGGGCTGCTGTGGGGCAGAATACCAAGGAGTTACAGTGCTGCCTTGTAGCACCGCCAGCTCACTTGCTCATCAGTGGTTGTCAGTTTATTTAATCGTCTTCATACCGGGTGGCACACAGGCCAGCATCAAGAGTTCTCTCTCTGACTGGTAACCCATATGTGCAGCCATTTTGGTGCGTGTGTTTCTTGAGTTTTAAACTTTCCCTCTGTTTAGTTGTTTCCAATCTTCTCTGGATTTTAGACTCTGGCACTTTGTATACCATTGTGAGATGAGATTGTGTTGGGTATGGGACGAGGCTGATGTCATTAGAGGGGGTTGCTGGAATGCTGTTCCTCTGTTTTGCAGGCCCTGTAGATGAGATTGTGTTGGGTATGGGACGAGGCTGATGTCATTAGAGGGGGTTGCTGGAATGCTGTTCCTCTGTTTTGCAGGCCCTGTAGATGAGATTGTGTTGGGTATGGGACGAGGCTGATGTCATTAGAGGGGAATGCTGGAATGCTGTTCCTCTGTTGCTGGAATGCTGTTCCTCTGTTTTGCAGGCCCAGGCTCTGTAGATGAGATTGTGTTGGGTATGGGACGAGGCTGATGTCATTAGAGGGGGTTGCTGGAATGCTGTTCCTCTGTTTTGCAGGCCCAGGCTCTGTAGATGAGATTGTGTTGGGTATGGGACGAGGCTGATGTCATTGGAGGGGGTTGCTGGAACGCTGTTCCTTTGTTTTGCAGGCCCAGGCTCTGTAGATGAGATTGTGTTGGGTATGGGACGAGGCTGATGTCATTAGAGGGGGTTGCTGGAATGCTGTTCCTCTGTTTTGCAGGCCCAGGCTCTGTAGATGAGATTGTGTTGGGTATGGGACGAGGCTGATGTCATTAGAGGGGGTTGCTGGAATGCTGTTCCTCTGTTTTGCAGGCCCAGGCTCTGTAGATGAGATTGTGTTGGGTATGGGACGAGGCTGATGTCATTAGAGGGGGTTGCTGGAATGCTGTTCCTCTGTTTTGCAGGCCCAGGCTCTGTAGATGAGATTGTGTTGGGTATGGGACGAGGCTGATGTCATTGGAGGGGGTTGCTGGAACGCTGTTCCTCTGTTTTGCAGGCTCTGTAGATGAGATTTGTGTTGGGTATGGGACGAGGCTGATGTCATTGGAGGGGTTCCTCTGTTTTGCAGGCCCTGTAGATGAGTACACGTTACCGTTTGAAGAGGAGATTGGGCAGCACCCGTCCCTGGAGGACTTGCAGGAAGTAGTTGTCCACAAAAAGATGAGGCCTGCTTTCAAGGACTGCTGGCTGAAACATTCTGTGAGTATTATCCATCTGGTTGCTGACAGTAACACCCTAATAAAATGAATCCCCCTAGATCTGGGGTAAGTCATTAATGTAATGTTCAGAATCTAGTTATACTTCCTTGTACAATGAAAAGCCCTTGTGTGCAACCCAGTAACACAGTATTATACAAGATAGATCAAGCACTGGAGTTTTCATAGTTCATGGGAAAGCTTTGCAAATAGAACTGTATGGTGAAGTATTAAAAGAAAGGCCCTGCATTACTTCAGACAAACAGGTAAGGATTCTGGATTTATATTGGCAGCCCTGCTGATGCATGTTTTGTTCCTCACCCCAGGGTTTAGCGCAGCTGTGCGAGACGATCGAGGAATGCTGGGACCACGACGCAGAAGCCCGTCTATCGGCAGGGTGCGTGGAGGAACGCATCTCCCAGGTCCGAAGATTGACGCACGGCACTACCTCGGATTGCCTGGTTTCCATGGTGACTTCTGTCACCAATGTGGACTTGCCACCCAAAGAGTCCAGTATCTGAATCCCGGTCAAACCCTCATTTTTCCAGACTCGGTGGATTTCAGAAAACCGGGGAAAAAACAAACATGATTGCAGCTGCTATTTTTTTTTTATTAATTGTTGTTGTTGTATTATTATTATTATTATTATTATTATTATTATTATTATTGGTGTTGTTATTGTTGTTGTTATTATTATTTTGGATCCGATCAATATTACCAGCACACTTCTCTACTGTATTTTTTTTGAGAGACAAAAAAAACAAACATATGCGGTCATCTCAAACACATTCAGGTGCGACCAATGAATGCTGAAAAAGGTGCAGGTACCTCAAATATTTCATTTGTCACTTTTTTTGATTTATTTTAATTTTTTGTATTTTTTTGTTTTTGGAAGTTTTTTTATTTGGTCTTCTAGACAGGGGACCGTCTGACAAACGAAAAATGAAACCATCTACCATCTCAGACAATTACAATGCTGCAAAACCTTGGAGGAAACTGAAAAGACTGTTAGACAATTTTACACCTTCAAGGGACTACTCATTTCTTTTACGTGTGTGTGTGTGTGTGTGTGTGTTTTATGAAAGCGAGTGCTCAACAAAATAACGGTAAACGTGTCTTTTATGGAACTAACGGGTGTCATAGTAACAGAAAAAAGGCAAAAGACAAACTTTTTTTTTTTTCATCCCCCCGACCAGCCAATGTGTTGTCTTGTAGAGAAGAGAGAGCAATGTTGGGGGCTGGGGGTTGTTTGGGGTGGGGTGGGGGGGGGCAGTTGAAATTGAACTGCAGCATTTGGACAGTAATATTTTGTTAGGTACGGAACTGCTTCTCAGGTAACAGGTCTCCTGGGTAGGGGTTTATAAGGTAGGGTGTCAACCAAACCTATTAAGTGAGGAGAGACAGAACAGACACTCATGGAAATGGAAGGGGGGGGGGGGGGGGAGGGGCACATTTAGGCCAATGCAGCACAGTTTTGTGGGAGAGTGTCATAGGTGCCCAAACAAAAATCTAAGTTAGTGGAGCATGGTGAAAGAATGTGTGTGTGTGTGTTTGTAAAGATGGGCAGTTTCCAATTATTGATGTGTTCATTCTCTCTTTTATTATATATATATATATATATATATATATATATATATATATATATATATATATATATATATATAGTTAGTATTTTATTTTTTCTCGTAACAAGATGGAAGAACAAACCTGGAACATGCTTTCAAAAGACAAAACGTACACATGGAAAACCACACGTGCACCTAGACACAAACAGTTCATGACCACAGACCACCTCAAACCAGAAATACCTCAGATTTTTCTACATGTATGAGTTTTATTCTATATTTTGTTAGTTGTGTTGTCTTTGTAATCAGTATATTTTAATGTAAGTTGGCTTTTATGACAAGGGAGTTTAAAGAAAAAGAAAACAGAGTTCCAACATCTTTTAGGTAGTGATCCCATTTCGCATTGTATAAAAACATCCATTGTAAATAACTGTACACAGTTGTAGAATACTGCCTACATACAGTACCTAGGCAGCATTCAATAATTGTACTGGCTATTGTTTGTCTGTTGCCTATAAGGACAGTAAACCTTTTTGCATGTGAACAGTTAAAAGTCAATCAAATTTCTGTGCCTATGAACTTTTACTTTTGCCTATGAACGTTTGCATTACTTCATTAATAATGAAGTAATGCAGTTTAAAACAGAAAGAAAGGGGTGCAAAAGAAAGCTTCTCCATTCGGAACACTCCTGAAAGTTTATTTTTCCATTGAATTAGTTTTTTTATTAATAATTCCACAGCTTGGGTCAGGACGAGTGTTAGCTGATGAGTCCTGGTCAACCAAATCGAAAAGATCTTGTACTGGATCCAACAATGAACGAGATACAGTATTCAATTATATCTCTGTAATAGAAGAAATCAGGTTGTTTTATTTTTGAGTGTTTGAGAAAAACGTTTACTGTCCCAGTTTAGTTTGTGCTCTGTAACCGTTTCTGTGTCGCATTGACTAAATCAGACTCTACAGCAGTTGCCTTTTCAAACCATTTTTTTCTACCCCTGAGAGCTGTAAGTTCTTGTTTCCAAGATGTAAAGTATTATCTTGTGGGTTGGAGGTTTTGCTTTCCTCTTTGCTTCTGTGTAATTTAAACCACACAGAACTGAGATGAAATGCCGATAATGACTGCTCGTACAGGGCCTGGTTTCGGACTGTTTTGTAATCATAAATGTATCTATTCAACAGGAAGTTTTTAGGGGCCTGAGTCTGTACAGCTCAGTCTGACGACTGCAAAGGTGGTTCTGTTAAAAGTGGAGATTGAAAGGAGGATTTTGAAAGGAAAAGGTACAGCCGGTTTACGATGTTTTGAGGTCCCTGATTTCCAATGTAATACACGAGACTATTTAGAACTCCTTGTTCACTATTAAATCTGTGGGGCGGGGGGGATATTATAAACTAAAAATACCCACAGCTCATGAGTTTTAGTATGAACTTCAGTTACTGTGTGGCTTATCTTTGCTGCAATATTTGTCGGTGACATTGTGTGGGGAAATAGCAATGTAATTTGTCTGTTCCCCATTGTGAGAAACTGCAAAATGCTGGCTGAAAACTGTTAAAATTGATTTAGTCCAGTAGTTTGGAGGTCCAGTGTGAGGAGTGATTGATTTATTCCAGTAGTTTGGAGGTCCAGTGTGAGGAGTGATTGATTTAGTCCAGTAGTTTGAAGGTCTAGTGTTAGAGTAATTGGGGACACTTTACAAACAGCTCTGTTTCTAAGAAGAGCAGTGCTGTGTTGTAAAGGTCACGTTCATGTTCAACACCAAGGTGGTGATTTGTTTGAAGCAGTGCATAAGTGATTCCTGTAGGTGTACAGTATAACGGGAACCAGAGAAAAGGGGTCGGGGTTGCTGGTAAAGCTCTTTCCCTTGCTTGCTGAATAAGAGGAGTTTAAGAAGCAAATATGGCCAATTAATAAGTTGTAAATCAGTTGATCCAACAGCATGATTCATGGCCTTTTGAGAACGAATGACCTTTGAGAGTTTAGTCCTAAAGAACCGTAGTGAGGCATCTTGGTTTAAGCGCGTTTTTATGAAGAGAGGCAAGCCAAAGTAGGGTAGAGTGAGCTACCTTGTTTTTATGTGTAATGTACTAAAATAAACCATACTTTGTAACTATTTACACAAATATTGAGAGTTTTAGTATTATAGATCAGATGAAGTGTCTTTTTAAATGGCAGTAAAGCTTCTCCCTGAACGTATCTTTTTTTTTTTTGGGGGGGGGGGGGGGGGAGGAGGAGGAGGAATACAAAACCCATTAGACAATCTACTTGCCAACCAAATTGAGGCCTAGTTGACTTCTAACAGCCCTCCGAATCCATTAGTTCTAAGACTATGTCCAAACATTTTCTAGGGGAAATGACTATTATACAATACCTGTATAAAATGAATTTCATATTTCCTTGTTCATTTTTTTCTGATCTTCTAACTTCTGTGTCTGCATGACACACATTTCCTAAAGAAGATATTATTTTTAAAGCCATATATAACAGTATTTTTTAAAAAAAAACACTACATGTACCAGTAAACCACAAGAAAATGAAAAAAGCCTGATTGCTTTGTACAGCATTAACATTGAGATATGTTGAGTTTTTGCGTATGTACTCTGTCACAGCCTTTGGGTTTCACTAATGAAGTCAGACACTGACCCAGTCAGAGTCTGGTGTTTTCTTATTCACATGTGATGTCTTATGATCAGTATTATGTTGTAGAAAGTTTGGAGTTTGTAATACACCGCAACAATGTGCATATGCCCATTCTAACAGGAGTTTGCATTAATAGGACTAAGGCCCGGACTAAATCAAAACTTTGACAACCTGCTAATCGCTCTTAACAAAACTGTATTTAATAGTGTTTTTTCTTTTTTTGTAACTATCTTATTTCTTCTACTCATAAAAAGAAAATGCTATTAAATACAGTTAAGTGCGATTAGTGGGTTGTCAGAGTTTTGATTTGGTCTGGGCCTAAGATTATGATGTCATCCAAGCAGTTTTAGTTCCGGTCTCTTAATGAGACAGAATCCCTGTATTTTTATTGGCTACAACTGGGAAGAATATAGGCCAAGAGGAAGTGAATAGAAGTCAGAAATGTGTATGTTTTAGTATGTCAGTGTTTTACTGTTGCTCGATGTAATGGGATGAAAAGACCAGGGCAGACATTGAAGAAGCTTTGTCTAGTTTTTTTTTTTCATTCAACATTTTAAAGATGGCTTTGTTTCGTTTTTTCCCAAATGTGATTATTTTTAATGTAGGGATCCAACAGAGTGAAATAAAAAGACCAACCTTGACACATTTCTGATGTTTGATAACAAACACAAGTCCCAAAGTTGTCCTGATATTGTGCCTTTTTTCTTTCTTTGTTTCTGTAAAAGCAGCTGCTGTGGGTCTCTGTTTTTTGTAGTACCTGAGGAAAAGAAAAAAAAACTTTAAAAAGATGACAAAAAAAAAACAAAAACAAACTTGGCCAGCTGTTTCTGGATACAGGTATTTCAGGAACCACTTACCTCAAAACCCATATTGATACCACAAGATGTACACTATAAACACACAAACAGGAACCTCTATGTACCAGTGCAACATGTAAAACAAACCCCCCGACAACGTGGAAAACTTTTTTTTTTTTTTTTTTTTATATGTAAGGCTCCAGCCATTCCTGGTTATTAAAAGCTCAGAAATGGCATTGTGCTACAGTATTCAAGAGTGCTTCCTTCTCTCCCCCCCCCCCCTCCAAAGTATTTATAGCTTCTGTAAAGGGGATGAATACCTTTATTATAACAAGTTAGCCAATAAAATGTCCATGGACAAAAGAGTTGAATAACCTAGAAATTGTTGTAACCCAGTCATCAAGCTGTGAGGAATTGTAACCGGTTTTGATGCATTTTGCAAGGACGCTTTATGGAGTAAATCAATCGGCAGGATGTTCGTTACAGAATATCGAACAGCCATCAAGTTTCAGAGCCTGGATGTGATTTGTGTTTTTGAAACGGTTTGTGTTCCAGCATAAATCTTCCACACCCGTGAAAATGTAAACTGTAAAAACCATCACGACAAGAACCAACAACACGACATCACCACAACCAAAGCGTCAGCATCCTCCACTCGACTGCCTTGTGGTGTTAAACCCACAGTAAATTAAGGCTTGTCTTGCTAATATGCTACCAATCGTCTGCCTCAGCAGGGTTACCTCGTTTTCCTCACACCCCTAGTGAGTGTTCCTTTCATAGTGCGGAAGAGACTGCACTTCGGATGGGTTACAACAACATTCTTGCCACAATTGCATTTCCTACATGAAAGACTATTCTTTCCTGCAAATGGGGTAATGAGTAACACTTGGCAAAAGTGACATTTTAACAGCTACGTTTTTGTGTTTTTTCAAAGTATCAGTGTTTAGGATTAAGTGTCAAATTGTATTGATGTGGCTGCAAAGACCCTTCATCGACCTTGTTCAGAAAGTATTAACCCTGCCCCTCACAAGGGGGAAGGCTATGAACCTGAATACCAATGGTGTGAGAGATAGCAACTCCCCCGCCCTGTAGTATGGGGTAGAAGTGGTTACTTCACTCTTATTACTCCATGACCTCAGCTTTGACCAAGTACATGCCATATTGTTACACAATATTATTTCAATGCTGGTTTCAGACTGAATTGTAGGCTTGGTATGCAATCAATTATTATTATTATTATTATTGTAAATGATTTTGCTTATACAGTACATGTTACCCTTTTTAGCAAGCAACCCAAATTCGGATTCTTATTAATAAGTAGATACATTTTAAAGTTAAATTTGAGCTTCCGCAAACATGTGATTTTAGTTCCAATATAACCTCCTTTTTTGGGGGGGTGGGTGGCGCAAAAAAGCGAGGTTTGTGGTGTCCAGGAGTGGGGAGGGGTAGGTCATAATTGAGCGCCGTTTCTATACCAGGACATGTGAAACTGAATCCGGGAGTGGGGAGGGGTAGGTCATGATCGAGCGCCATTTCTATACCAGGACATGTGAAATTTAAATGTTTGTTATATTTCACTATTGTAGCTAAAATTGTAGACCAGAGATAGCTTGTGCTACTGAATCAACATAAATATACTTCAACAAATCCTGAAAAAAAAAAAAACAACTATAGACAGTTAAGCTTATTATAGTAACCCCTTTTGGACAAAAGAGTGTGTTAACTTATATATATATATATATATATATATATATATATATATATATATATATATATATATATATAATGCCCTGAAAAAACTTCTATT
Organism: Acipenser ruthenus; assembly: GCF_902713425.1. Classification (NCBI taxonomy): domain Eukaryota; kingdom Metazoa; phylum Chordata; class Actinopteri; order Acipenseriformes; family Acipenseridae; genus Acipenser; species Acipenser ruthenus. The sequence goes on along the minus strand of NC_081191.1, from coordinate 93,373,416 downwards.
GTATCACAATTATGAAATGAGGACTTTTTTTTTTTTGAGCAATCATTGTAACATAGTTCATGAATTTGCAGTGGATTATTGTTCATTTTTACTGTGGTAATTTTAGACCAGAGTATCAGTCTGAGCTAGCGTTGCCTGGTTTTTGGGTGTTGCTGTTTCAACCCTGTGCACTGGGTGCCAGAAGAAATCAAATAAAAAATGTATGAATGTAGTATTTACTCTGTGTGAAGCAACTACACCCCAATGGTTAGGAGACAAAAAATACTAGAACGGATTATTTTAACTATCTTTTTTTGTATCTGGAAATAAACAATAAAATACTGATAATGTATTCACAAGAGCCTCTGTTTATTAATCTTATGAAATGTTCTACCAAAGCATTGCACGTCCATTATCCCTAGGTGTCAAGACAGAGCCAGATGCCTCTGAACACCCTGTCATGCTGCTGGCTCACAAGCCGTCTTCTTTTTACTCATTTCAAAAAGCAGGGTTTTAAGATTATTGTGCAAATGTATTGAAACACCCCATTGCTTCTGTTTTGATTTGTTGTGCATGTTCAATCAAACCACTGTAAATGAAAATATGGTCAGAATAGGCAATTTAGTGATAGTTTAATTCAGTGGTTCCCAACCTGTGGTCCACGAGTAAACGCATAAGAAAGTTTACAAACGAGAGGAGGCCAAATTATTATTTATTTCTTAGCAGATGTCATTATCCAGGGCAACTTACAATTGTTACAAGATATCACATTATTTTTACATACAATTACATTATTTATTTTTTTTACATTGTTTTTACATACAATTACCCATTTATACAGCTGGGTTTTTACTGGAGCAATCTAGGTAAAGTAACTTGCTCAAGGGTACAGCAGCAGTGTCCCCCACCTGGGATTGACCCTCCAGTCAAGAGTCCAGAGCCCTAACCACTGCTCCACACTGCTGCCCTTATTGGTAAGCACACTACTCCACACTGCTGCCCCCACTGTTTTATTAGTAGCTTATTGATCCCAGAATCTCATGAAGCAGCAGCTTGAAGGATCCCAGGGTGTTGGCTTCAACAACATTACTGGGGAGTTGGTTCCAGACACTCACAAGTCTCTGTGTAAAGTGCCTCCTATTTTCTAATCTCCATTTGTGACCTCTGGTCCTTGTTTCTTTTTTTCAGGTCGAAAAAGTCCTCCGGGTTCGACATTCAATACGTTTACATGACAAAGCATTTTCAGAAAACTAATGTTTTCAGAATTTATGTGTAAATTTTTAACATACCGGTCATAGAATTATAAAACTGGGTTTCTATAACTGATGCAACATGCATTTTATTATTATTATCATTTATTTATTTATTTATTTATTTCTTAGCGGACGCCCTTATCCAGGGCGACTTACAGTCGTAAACAAATACATTTCAAGAATCGCAGTACAAGTAATAATACAATTAAGAGCAAGATAAATACAATAACTTTGGTTCTAGCAAGTACAAGTATGACAAAATACAATTCAATAATGGAGCAGATAACAGTGTCAGTGATAGTTGTATCAGGATATAATTAAATACAAAATACTACAGATTAAATAACACTTGACAGATTACAGTAATCTACAGTACAGGATTAAATGCAGTAAAATAGGGGACAGATAAGAGCAAGTAAAGCGCATTTAAGGAAGAGTGATAAGTGTCCAGGGGGAAAAACATTGGAGTTCTATAGGTGCTGTCTGAAGAGGTGAGTCTTGAGGAGGCGCTGGAAGGTGGTCAGAGACTGGGCAGTTCTGACATCTGTAGGAAGGTCATTCCACCACTGCGGGGCGAGGGTGGAGAAGGAGCCAGCTCTGGAGGCAGGGGAGCGTAAAGGAGGTAGAGCCAGTCTTCTAGTGCAGGTGGAGCGGAGAGGTCGAGTGGGGGTGTAGGGAGAGATGACGGTCTGGAGGTAGCTGTAGGCTAGTACAAGAGTCTTGAACTGGATGCAAGCGGTGATCAGGAGCCAGTGGAGTTGCGTGGGAGAAGCGAGGCAGAGAGAACACCAGGCGAGCAGCGGAGTCTGGATGAGCTGGAGCGGACAGGTGGCGGACGCAGGGAGGCCAGCCAGGAGGGAGTTGCAGTAGTCTAGGCGGGAAAGTACCAAAGCCTGGACCAGGAGCTGGGTGGCGTAGTTGGTGAGGAAGGGTCGGATTCTTCGGAAGTTCCTCAGGAAGAACTGGCAAGTGCGTGCCAGAGTGATGTGCTGGGAATAAGAGAGGCAGGGGTCCAGGGTGACTCCGAGGTTCGTAGTTGAGGAGGAGGGAGAGAGTGTGGTAGATTCCAGGGGAACAGACATAGCGAGATCAGAGGAGGGGGAGGAGGAGGAGGAAAAGAAAAGGTGGTCAGATTTAGAGAGGTTGAGTTTGAGGTGATGCGAGTGCATCCAGGAGGAAATAGCAGACAGACAGGTAGAGATACGGGAGGAGATGGTGGAGTCAGAGGTGGGGAAGGAGAGGAAAATCTGAGCATCATCAGCATAGAAATGGTATGAGAAACCATAGGATGCGATGAGGGGGCCCAGGGAGCGGGTGTAGAGAGAGAACAGGAGAGGACCCAAGACTGACCCTTGAGGGACTCCAGTTAAGAGAGGGTGAGGTGTGGAGGTTGCTCCACGCCAGGTTACCTGGTAAGTGCAGTTGGAGAGGTAGGAGGAGAACCAGGCCAGAGCAGTGCCAGAGATCCCCAGGTCACCGAGAGATGATAGTAGAATAGAGTGATCAACAGTGTAAAAGGCAGCAGAGAGGTCAAGGAGAATTAGGAGAGAGAGGCAGCTCGGGCACACTTAAGTGAGTTGGTGACAGACAGGAGGGCGGTTTCAGTGGAGTGAGCAAAGCGGAAGCCAGATTGGAGAGGGTCAAGCAAAGAGTGGTTGGACAGGAAAGCAGAGAGCTGGCGGTGTACAGTCCGCTCGAGGGTTTTGGAGAGGAAGGGTAGGAGGGAGACAGGACGGTAGCTCTGGAGGGAGGTGGGGTCGAGGGTAGGTTTTTTGAGGAGGGGAGTGATAGAGGCTTTTTTGAAGGCAGAGGGAAAGATACCAGAAAGTAGAGAGGTGTTGAGGAGGGAGGAGATGAAGGGGAGTAGAGCAGGAGCAGCAGCTTGAAAGAGGTGAGTGGGGAGGGGGTCCAAGGCACACGTGGTGGGTTTGTGACCCTGGAGCAGGGAGGAGAGGTCAGAGTCTGAGAGGGGCAAGAAGGTGGAGAAGGAGGGCGAGTTAGTAGGGGATGTAGTGGGTGTAGGGGTTGGAGCAGGAGGGGGTGCGGGGGAGGGAGAAGTGTTAAAGAGTTTGCGGATATCTGAGATTTTAGAAGAGAAGAAGGAGGCAAGTCATCAGGGGAGATAGAGGAGGGAGGAGGAGGGGGGAGGGTTTAGGAGGGAGGAGAAGGTAGAGAATAGTTTACGTGGGTTGTTAGTGGAGGCTTGGATTACAGATTGGAAATAAGAACATTTAGCAGAGGAGAGAGTAGAGGAGAAGGAGGAGAGGAGAGTGCGGTAAAGGTCTAGGGCAGCAGGGAGTTTGGTTCCCTTCCATTTCTTTTCAGCAGATCGCAGTGTGATTCTTGCCGAGCAGAGCGCAGAGTAGAGCCAGGGATGGGGAGGGGAGGGGCAAGCAGGTCGGGGGGTGAGGGGACAGAGGGAGTAAAGAGAGGAGGTGAGTGAGGAGAAGAGGGTGGAGGAAGCAGAGTCTACGGAGAGTTGTGAAAAGGAGTAGATAGGAGGGAGGTGAGAGAGAGCAGTGGAGGCAAGGACAGAGGGGGAGAGAGATCGGAGGTTACGGCGAGAGGTGACAGTGGGGGTAGGAGGAGCAGGGAGAAGGGGGAAGAGACAGAGAAAAAGAGATGAAATAGTGATCAGAGAGGTCCAGGAGGGTGACAGAGAGGGTGGAGGGGCAGCAGGCCCTGGAGAAGGTGAGGACTAGTTGACGGCCAGCTTTGTGGGTAGGAGGGGACGGAGAGAGACAGAAGTCAAAGGAGTGAAGGAGAGGGAGGAATCCAGCAGAGTGGCTGGGGTTGGAGAGATGGATGTTGAAGTCACCCAACAGGACAGTCGGGGAGGGAGGAGAGTAGATAGTCGAGTTCATCCAGAAAGTGAGTGAGAGGCCCAGGGGGACGATACAGAACAATGAGCAGGAGTTGACAGGAAATGCATGAAATTCAAAGGTATTGACAGAGAGTGAGGCAAGATCGGAGGGGACAGAAAAGAGTAAGGAGGGAGAGAGGAGAAGACACGTCCAACCTCCTCATCCAGTGAGATGCGGGGTATGGGACAGGACGTAGAGAGAGGACAGGGCAGCAGGAGTAACAGTGTTATCAGGGGACAGCCAGGTTTCAGTGAGAGCAAGGAAATCGATCGAGAGGTGGGAGGCAAAGGCAGATATGAAATCAGCTTTGTTAGCAGAAGAGTGACAGTTCCAGAGTGCACCAGAGAGTGTGCGGGAGGGGGGGAGAGGCAGAGAAATTAGGTTAGAGGGGTTGGAGGAGCAGCAGCGGAGGGAGGGCAGAGGACGAGGACGGGAGGACAGAACAGGGATGTGAGAGACAGTCATAGCAGGACAGACAGGACAAAAGGCACAGTAGGAGCAGTGGGGTGGAGGGTACAGACCTGACTAGTAGATAGCTTCTTCTAGAGCCCCGTTAGGTTCGGATCTAGTCGAACAGCGTCACAGCGCAGGCCTCCCACCTGTAGACCCACAGCTAGACTCCCGGCTCTTTTATTGAGGCTCTTCAGTTTGCTGGCGCTGAGATAAGCTGCTTGATTAAATGTTACACCTGCTTGGCAAAAGAACCAACTAAACTGTGTGGAAACCAATCAAATAGCAAAATCAACTGCTAATCAATTTAGCCACTCACCTGGTACTAATCACACACTAACTCAGCCAATTCAAACACCACCTTACAATGTCACCAAATGTAGTTAGTTAAAATTACTTGAAGCAGGAACTTATCTATCTGCCACTGTCCCTGGTTACCTGTAGACTGAAGTTATAGGTCAGTTTGGACTATCAGGGTTCAGATTAGCTAGAGACAGTAACTACATTTACATTTTTGCCTGCATAAAGATTAAACAGTATCTGTTTTCTTAAGTTAATTCATTTTTTTAAAATCTTTTTTTTTAATTCAATAGCAATCTATGGCAGAAACATTTTACCTGTCTAACATTGTGCCACAAAACTTTGAAAACAATGCAGGATTCTGGAACAGGAAAGCTCTGCTGTTCGTAGCTTTGTTGTACTGATAGAAAACTACTTTGAAGTGCAGCGTTAAGTTTTGAAGGTTCATAATTTGCTATGACCTACAGACAGTCAGTCAGTCAGATTTGTGCTGTGTGTGTTTTTTTACAGGCTGGAAATGTACTGCTGGGAGCTGACGGAGAGGTTTGAGAATGTGTGGATCATTTCAGGACCTTTGACCTTGCCAGAAGTGGGGAGTGATGGGAAGAAAACAGTCACCTACCAGGTCATTTTTTTTGTATTTTTTGTTTCTTGGTGGACCCGTAGCAAAAAGCAGGGAAACCTCAACAGAATGGTTTATTCTTAACATTGTTTATTTCTAGGTTTTAATAGTTGTTTTTTTTTTTTTTAACATTTTCTTTCTCTTTTCTGACAAGGCAGTTCTAATGAAACTTTTGAGTAAAAGGCTTTTTGGATTTCCCCATTTGCCTATTCAGAGTCAAAGTATCTATTTTAGTACCAATTAATAAACCAGTATTAAACTCAGACCAGTATTAAAAATGTGCCACACAGCTGTCTCTCAAAACAAGTTTAACATTCTTCTAATTTGGCACAAGTGGATTGAAATTGTGGATTGGAAAGTTTGTGGGTGGATGTATATGTATGTGTGTGTGTGTGTGTGTGTGTATGTATATATATATATATATACACACACACACACACACCTAAACTAAATTCTCTTATATATAAATATATATTAGGGATGGGACGAATATAGCGGCTCTGAATAATTTTCCTTTAAGGTCTCACTGAACCGAGACATTTCAGCTGAAAGCCAGTTAAACTTATAAATCACGTAATTAGGTTGTGCTGTGTGTATAATCTCCAAAGTGCTTGCAGCTAAAAACAAATTGTCGCCTTTTAATCTGTAGACAGGTAAGTTTTGCATGGCCGATGCAGATCCACATTATAAACACATAAGCATAACAATAGTGTGTAACGTCTTCGTGTAGGTTTTTGACAATAGGAAAACACCCATCAAAGCGCAATTGATTGCACCTGTACCAAAATCTGACAGCATACCACTTCCAATCTGACAGCGTACAACTTTCTGACATTGCACGAGTCAAGTTTTGGTAGGCATACCACATTCTGACGATGTACCAATTTCTAACACTACACCGGCTCTATAGTCCAGATCACGGCTTCTATCAAAGTGAAAAACAACATCAACAAACTTGAACTTGAAGCTTATCTATAAACTTCAGGTAAATTCAAACAGTATTCAAATTCCAAAAGAAAAGAAGATAGTGACAGACAAGTTGAAAAAGGCATGCGAACGGAATAATCTAGCTAGAAAAAATAAATAAAAAATATTTTTTTTTTTATATACAAGTCTGATATATATATATATTTGTAATCCAGGGCTAGCAATGGAACATTGAACAAGCAATGTGATTGGTCAAGCAAGGTTCCAGCTGTCTGTAAACGGACAGTTGGAGCCTTGTCACATATTTGAAATCACTGCGCTGCCTCACAGAATTTAAAGTACCGGTTGCTGATACCTTTAAATTCATATTAATGAAAGCTGACAAATATATATTCATTAATCTAAAGTCCGACACTTAAAGAGAAAGGCAAGAGTAATTAAGCTTCCTTTAACACTGCCGGTTCTGATCGCCACTGTTTTGTGCTTAGAGCTGAGAATGAACCTGCAATGCTATACACAGGGGGGTACCTATGACTCAGAGAGGTGTGTGTTTCAAGCACTCAAAGAATTTAGACAGGTAGACGCCACTTGATCACGGGACTGATTGTACTGAAAAGGACAGGCAGGATTATAGGCTATATTTGATAAATAAATATGTATTGAGATAGCTGATTAAAATGACCAGTTTGGGCGCTTCTAGGTAAACATGCTTATAATTATCAGTTTCTTGTGAATATGCGGCTCAGACGCCATCAGTATATTTAATACATACATTTAGGAAAAGGCACGAACAGGCATTTGCATTATATTCCAGAACGCAGAGTAATTTAAATTTTAAAACTCCAAACTGTCAAATTGACCGGCTTAGTGCTTCTAGTGTTAATAAAACTGCAATATTTGTTCTGGTTTAATGTTATCCTGTTAATGGTCTCCAGATCTGTCATGGTATAATTGGAGAGCGTTTATTTTCCATTCTGTTCTGTTAGCCAGCTGGAAATTGAGAATAGATTCAGTGTAGCTGCTCTACCATGGAAATGCACAGAATCCCTAGCCTAGCGGGCAGGGAATTCATCCATTGTTGCTTCCAAAACGAACACATTGCCTCCAGCTTTCCTAATAGGGCCAGTCAGAATGGCTAGCTGCCATGGAATCCTACCTGCCACTATTGTGAGCAGGGACTCCTGCTTCACCAGTCTGTATGTCTCACATTGTTACCAGTGTCTTGAGAAGTTATTCCACATAATGTAAGTCAGTCATTGTAATGCACTTTACTGTGATACAGGAGGCTGTGTGGTCCAGTGGTTAAAGAAAAGGGCTTGTAACCAGGAGATCCCCAGTTCAAATCCCACCTTAGGCACTGACTCATTGTGTGACCTTGAGCAAGTCCTTTAACCTCCTTATGCTCCATCTCTCGGGTGAGACGTAATTGTAAGTGACTCTGCAGCTGATGCATAGTTCACACACCCTAGTCTCTGTAAGTCACCTTGGATAAAGGCGTCTGCTAAATAAACAAATAACAACAATAATAATACATGGAAGAAAGTGCTTCACCTGTAGACAGAATTCCATCACAATGGCCACTCCCAGGTCCATTCCTATGATTTGTGTAGAATGTAATGTTTTCGTACGTACTTGATGACGTGTGACCTTTTAGTATATTTTTCTCCTTTTGAACTGTAACTTGATTGAGACCATAGGCACAGGGGAGGCAAGCTATATATTTTGCCACTCTACTTTTTTTTTTATGTGCAAACACACTATTATTCTATGTTTTGTTATGGTTTTGCCTATAAACGGTTTAAAATGTATAAGCCATAAGTCCAACATTAAAAATAAATAAATAAATAAAAACCCACAATAAAACGCACCGTACACAAACATTGGTTTGACCCACCATAGTTTGCTCTGCACTGTTTACAACAGCTAACGTTAGCAGTGGTGTGACTGCAACAGAAGATGCTGGGCAGTTTGGATACTACAAAAAATGATTCATTAAATATAGACTAGGTCATTCTTAGTTTTGTTTGTTTTAGTAAAATTTGTGTTATTCAATTTTATTTTAATTAAATTATATTCAGATGGTTAGATATGTATTTTTTTTTAAAAAAATAAGGATGTTAATAGGTTAATAGGTTTAAGTTCAACAGCAACTCTAAATAAAATGTTACTGCTGTTAAGCACTGGTAATAATCTGAAGCTGTGGTATTGCAAAATAACAGAATCACGTTTTTACATTAGAAATGTTTTTATTTTCATTAAAAACTTGTCGTTCTTTATTCAAATTTAATTTTCATATTGAAGCTTGTTGTGTACTGCTCATTAAAGCAAACCAAGTAGGAATTTGCTTGAGACGTTTTCCAAGTCAAGTAATCTTATTTGTGTATAAATAATGATATTTAATCTTACTTTAAAGGCACAAACCTGAATCGAAAGGTAATTAAACTGTTTGCTTATACTCTCCCCGTTGTTCTGCTCACTGTCAGCCCTGGTTAAAGATATAAATAATGTACCTGAGCCGAAGCAAGTGTAAAACTTGCCTGAATAATAAAGTAAAAAATATAAATACTTTAAAACTAGCAAGAAATGACTTGTTGCACTAGCAGCAGTTTCATTGTTGTTTTACATTATTGTTTTGCCCTCTAACATAATGGACCATATTTAGAAGCAAGCACAAAGGCAAAGACACAGTTTCTTAGAGCAGGAAGACCATTTTAATGGTATAAAATAAGAAACAATTATTTGACTGGTACTTCCTGCAACTAAGTTTATAATGTTGAAATTGTTTTATTCAGCAAAAAAATAGATAAAAAAATTCTGCATTTGCTCCAGAGTGAAGTCTTTTTTTATATAGTAAAACAGTGCTTTTTACATGGCAACTATTTTGAACTGCCTTACTTGGGGAATAATTACCTTACCTAATTACCTAAAGAACAGTACTTGCTTTTCTTTATTTGTTTAACACTTAATAAACTACGTGTGGGAATTCTAGGTGCAGCACTGTGCAGAGACTTGCATGTATTTGTATTTAATGCATGCTCAATAAGTACATATTGTACATTTTATGCTGAAACATCTGGCCAGTTTTGCAGGTCTGCAGTTACTGAAACCGTAACTTCACAACAGCAAGGTTTGGTTGGTTTCTTAGAGCTGCTTGCTTGTAAAAACAAAAAAAAAAATAGTTTTGAAGGTAAATGTCAGTTACCCCATTTTGTCTCCAGAGGGCAGTATAGCACTTTACAGATCAGTGTTGTAAGTTTTATTATCCCAGTGCACGTATGAAAGCAGTGCAGTGCTATTGGCCTTGCTGTTAGAATGTAAAATGCAGCTTTCACAAAGGGTTTTATCAGAACACCACCTCACTGCTAAGTTGGTGTCACATGGTGGTTTTCAGTTGCAGTGAGTTGCACCAGTAAAGAGTATTCTGAGGACCCTTTCAGTTCAGTCCTGAATGGCCATTTGAATGATACAAGTCAATTTGACTTCATTACTAACCCTTCCATCACTTGTTCAATGTCCCTTTTGTGATGCTCTGAGTATGCAGTTTAACCTAAACAAGATTTTATGTAGCAGTTTGTTTCCTGTGTTAAACCCTTTTAATGACTGTGCTCCTCTTTCATTGCTAGGTGATTGGGAAAGGTAATGTGGCAGTCCCCACACACCTTTACAAAGTCATTCTGGCACACAGGAGTGACACTTCTTGTGAGCCCCTTGCCTTGGTGGTGCCCAACAAACCAATAGGCTTTGACCGTCTACTGACAGACTGAGCTTCTTCCCCCTACTAGATAAGACCCAAGCAGTCCAGAGCATCTGTGATGCTGACCCCTACAAGCTGATGGGCTTCAAGGAGTTCATTCTCTATATAACCAGCCGCAAGGTGAACAGCGCCAGGACTCTGCCCAGGCTGGAGAAAGCCATATGTGAGCTGAAGGAGCTGTCCACTGAACCGGATGCTTATCTCCTCAGCCTATACGAAGTGAAGAAGGAGGAGCTAGCCACTGAACCGGATGCTTATCTCCTCAGCCTATATGAAGCGAAGAAGGAGGAGCTGGCCACTGAACCGGATGCTTATCTCCTCAGCCTCTATGAAGCGAAGAAGGAGGAGCTGGCCACTGAACCGGATGCTTATCTCCTCAGCCTATACGAAGCGAAGAAGGAGGAGCTGGCCACTGAACCGGATGCTTATCTCCTCAGCCTATATGAAGCGAAGAAGGAGGAGCTGGCCACTGAACCGGATGCTTATCTCCTCAGCCTATACGAAGCGAAGAAGGAGGAGCTGGCCACTGAACCGGATGCTTATCTCCTCAGCCTATACAAAGCGAAGAAGGAGGAGCTGGCCACTGAACCGGATGCTTATCTCCTCAGCCTCTATGAAGCGAAGAAGGAGGAGCTGGCCACTGAACCGGATGCTTATCTCCTCAGCCTATATGAAGCGAAGAAGGAGGAGCTGGCCACTGAACCGGATGCTTATCTCCTCAGCCTCTATGAAGCGAAGAAGGAGGAGCTGGCCACTGAACCGGATGCTTATCTCCTCAGCCTATATGAAGCGAAGAAGGAGGAGCTGGCCACTGAACCGGATGCTTATCTCCTCAGCCTATATGAAGCGAAGAAGGAGGAGCTGGCCACTGAACCGGATGCTTATCTCCTCAGCCTCTATGAAGCGAAGAAGGAGGAGCTGGCCACTGAACCGGATGCTTATCTCCTCAGCCTATATGAAGCGAAGAAGGAGGAGCTGGCCACTGAACCGGATGCTTATCTCCTCAGCCTATACGAAGCGAAGAAGGAGGAGCTGGCCACTGAACCGGATGCTTATCTCCTCAGCCTATATGAAGCGAAGAAGGAGGAGCTGGCCATTGAACCGGATGCTTATCTCCTCAGCCTATATGAAGCGAAGAAGGAGGAGCTGGCCACTGAACCGGATGCTTATATCCTCAGCCTATACGAAGCGAAGAAGGAGGAGCTGGCCACTGAACCGGATGCTTATCTCCTCAGCCTCTATGAAGCGAAGAAGGAGGAGCTGGCCACTGAACCGGATGCTTATCTCCTCAGCCTCTATGAAGCGAAGAAGGAGGAGCTGGCCACTGAACCGGATGCTTATCTCCTCAGCCTATACGAAGCGAAGAAGGAGGAGCTGGCTACTGAACTGGATGCTTATCTCCTCAGCCTATACAAAGCGAAGAAGGAGGAGCTGGCCACTGAACCGGATGCTTATCTCCTCAGCCTATATGAAGCGAAGAAGGAGGAGCTGGCCACTGAACCGGATGCTTATCTCCTCAGCCTCTATGAAGCGAAGAAGGAGGAGCTGGCCACTGAACCGGATGCTTATCTCCTCAGCCTCTATGAAGCGAAGAAGGAGGAGCTGGCCACTGAACCGGATGCTTATCTCCTCAGCCTATACGAAGCGAAGAAGGAGGAGCTGGCCACTGAACCGGATGCTTATCTCCTCAGCCTATATGAAGCGAAGAAGGAGGAGCTGGCCACTGAACCGGATGCTTATCTCCTCAGCCTCTATGAAGCGAAGAAGGAGGAGCTGGCCACTGAACCGGATGCTTATCTCCTCAGCCTCTATGAAGCGAAGAAGGAGGAGCTGGCCACTGAACTGGATGCTTATCTCCTCAGCCTATACGAAGCGAAGAAGGAGGAGCTGGCCACTGAACCGGATGCTTATCTCCTCAGCCTCTATGAAGCGAAGAAGGAGGAGCTGGCCACTGAACCGGATGCTTATCTCCTCAGCCTCTATGAAGCGAAGAAGGAGGAGCTGGCCACTGAACCGGATGCTTATCTCCTCAGCCTATACGAAGCGAAGAAGGAGGAGCTGGCCACTGAACCGGATGCTTATCTCCTCAGCCTATACGAAGCGAAGAAGGAGGAGCTGGCCACTGAACCGGATGCTTATCTCCTCAGCCTATATGAAGCGAAGAAGGAGGAGCTGGCCACTGAACCGGATGCTTATCTCCTCAGCCTATATGAAGCGAAGAAGGAGGAGCTGGCCACTGAACCGGATGCTTATCTCCTCAGCCTCTATGAAGCGAAGAAGGAGGAGCTGGCCACTGAACCGGATGCTTATCTCCTCAGCCTCTATGAAGCGAAGAAGGAGGAGCTGGCCACTGAACCGGATGCTTATCTCCTCAGCCTATACGAAGCGAAGAAGGAGGAGCTGGCCACTGAACCGGATGCTTATCTCCTCAGTCTATATGAAGCGAAGAAGGAGGAGCTGGCCACTGAACCGGATGCTTATCTCCTCAGCCTCTATGAAGCGAAGAAGGAGGAGCTGGCCACTGAACCGGATGCTTATCTCCTCAGCCTATACGAAGCGAAGAAGGAGGAGCTGGCCACTGAACCGGATGCTTATCTCCTGAGCCTATACGAAGCGAAGAAGGAGGAGCTGGCCACTGAACCGGATGCTTATCTCCTCAGCCTATACAAAGCGAAGAAGGAGGAGCTGGCCACTGAACCGGATGCTTATCTCCTCAGCCTATACGAAGCGAAGAAGGAGGAGCTGGCCACTGAACCGGATGCTTATCTCCTCAGCCTATACGAAGCGAAGAAGGAGGAGCTGGCCACTGAACCAGATGCTTATCTCCTCAGCCTATACAAAGCGAAGAAGGAGGAGCTGGCCACTGAACCGGATGCTTATCTCCTCAGCCTATACAAAGCGAAGAAGGAGGAGCTGGCCACTGAACCGGATGCTTATCTCCTCAGCCTATATGAAGCGAAGAAGGAGGAGCTGGCCACTGAACCGGATGCTTATCTCCTCAGCCTATACGAAGCGAAGAAGGAGGAGCTGGCCACTGAACCGGATGCTTATCTCCTCAGTCTATATGAAGCGAAGAAGGAGGAGCTGGCCACTGAACCGGATGCTTATCTCCTCAGCCTATACAAAGCGAAGAAGGAGGAGCTGGCCACTGAACCGGATGCTTATCTCCTCAGCCTATACGAAGCGAAGAAGGAGGAGCTGGCCACTGAACCGGATGCTTATCTCCTCAGCCTCTATGAAGCGAAGAAGGAGGAGCTGGCCACTGAACCGGATGCTTATCTCCTCAGCCTATACGAAGCGAAGAAGGAGGAGCTGGCCACTGAACCGGATGCTTATCTCCTCAGTCTATATGAAGCGAAGAAGGAGGAGCTGGCCACTGAACCGGATGCTTATCTCCTCAGCCTCTATGAAGCGAAGAAGGAGGAGCTGGCCACTGAACCGGATGCTTATCTCCTCAGCCTATACGAAGCGAAGAAGGAGGAGCTGGCCACTGAACCGGATGCTTATCTCCTGAGCCTATACGAAGCGAAGAAGGAGGAGCTGGCCACTGAACCGGATGCTTATCTCCTCAGCCTATACAAAGCGAAGAAGGAGGAGCTGGCCACTGAACCGGATGCTTATCTCCTCAGCCTATACGAAGCGAAGAAGGAGGAGCTGGCCACTGAACCGGATGCTTATCTCCTCAGCCTATACGAAGCGAAGAAGGAGGAGCTGGCCACTGAACCAGATGCTTATCTCCTCAGCCTATATGAAGTGAAGAAAGAGCTGGCCATTGAACCGGATGCTTATCTCCTCAGCCTATACGAAGCGAAGAAGATGGAGCTGGCGGGTGCAGTGAGCCAGGAGGACAAGTCCGGATGATTAGCAATGCTGCACACTGCAGAAGGGCACAAGCTATAAGCGCTTGGATTCCGAACTTGTCTGGGTTTTGCAGCAAGTGTCTGGGTATTGATTCTGGACAGCACATTTTATTGTTAATGTTTTTTTTTATTTGTGTTCAAAGTCCAGAGACAGCCTGCAGTTCTCAAACTTCTCTTTTATTAAAGGCTAAGTTATGCCCAAATTAGATCCTTTTTACATCGGTTTCTGGTTCTTAGAATTGTTATAGCTGGTTTGCGTTACATTTTCCATATTTGTTTTTAGATTCCCATTACATTTTATCTGTACAGAAGTACATTTTTTTATTAAAGATGTCACATTGATAGTGACTTGTATTCTTCGACTTTGGTCCTAAAATGAGCATTATAACTTGTTGATTTGGTCATTGGTAGTTTTGTAAAACACTGTTCACTGTGCTTGCTCCAGTGTGAACACAATGTGTCAGAGAGAGAGAGAGAGACAGACTCTGACACTTCCCATTACTGACTTCACATTGAAACTTTGAATTTCACCATCCAGATAGCAAGAAGCAAAAAGCATTGTGGTTTCGGTATGCCAAAAAGAAAGTTTTTTGAGGCTATTAAGTTTTGCAAATTCTATAGTTTTTTTCAGTTGCTGTTAATGTGCTTTTAAAGCTGCAGGTGTTTGCAGTAGGTCTTGCACAATGCTTATTGATTCAGAAGCTCTTCATGTTATAGGACATGTACAGTGTAACTGCAGGTGCTGGAGGAGATACACCTATTGTTCTCACTCGAATCTTAGATTTGTTGCTTTTGTTTTTATTTTAGACACTATTAAAATGCTGTTTAAAAATTTTGTATAATGTGTACTGCAATGGTAATATTATACAGTAAATGAAATCCGAAGACCACTGGTTGTGAGCTGAGGTCAGAGCCAGTGTTCCTAGTCATTTTGCGTAGGCTGTTTATTCATTCATTCATTTTTCAAGTGAAGGTAACGTTACTGTAATAATTGAAACAAATCAATGGCATGCTACTTCTATTGCAGTGAGCAGGTCAATCCAGATTCCTGCAGTCTCTGAAAACAGGTTGTTCTTTCAGGTCACTTGAAATAAGTTGCTGCATGTAAAAATACTGACTGCAGTGTACTATTCTTAAAGCATAGCAAAATATACAAAATCATAGAGAGTTCATGGAAAAGTATAGGCAAGTAAAAAAAGAGGTACTGTAAAGCGGGTAAAAAAACATGACAAACTATTTTGGATCATCGTAAATTCACTGCATATGCATTGGAAAAATACTGCAAACTGCAAAACATCTACTAATGTGCTTATTATCTTGAAAGCAATTGAACACCATATCCACTACTGTCCAACATGTATCATCACTTTTCAGACTTGCACCGCAGACAGCCTCTTCAGAGCGGAGACAACTTCAAAACCAAAGAGCAATTTAGCTAGTAATAACTGGCTAACCATGATTTATAATGTATGGTAGGGTTGTACAAATTGAATCAATGCAGCAATTCTGTGAGGGAGATGAGCTTCTGTTTTCTACACCAGAGCTCTGATGTGTGGCTCCCCAGGGGAAGTCAGTGCTCCTCTCCAGCTTTATCTAGTGCAGGGTGCTGGTGACGAAGCAGAAGTGCATGACAAGGTAAGGAACCCAGTCTGCTGTTGGAGGAACCACGTTTTGGATTACCAGTACATGTTAAACCTTGTTTTAACTCACTCTTAGTCAAATATCCACTTTTTACAATCCTGATTTGGTCCTATTTGGTCCTATTGACAGTGCAAAGTCATCTTCAATATGAAGGCCACCCTTGTACTGTATTTGTATCACTTCTGTGGCACTTTCTATAGGTCACCACTAGCACCACCCTTGACTAGGTAGTTACTAGTTAAAAAAGCTCCACAAAGTAGCCTGTCCTCAAATGAGGACAATGGCACTTAATGGGTTAATGAGCATTAGTGGAATCCAAACGAAGCCTGTGACCTACCAATAGTGATATCAACAATGCACTAAGATAATGCTATAGTACTGAGTCAGAAGAGAGGGTTTGCTAAGACAGGCACATTGATTGAGTAGCAGCTAGACTGGCACAGGTACAGCACAGAGAAATAGCCAGACTGGTGTGTTAGACAGAAGACACTGTGATTGCAAACCCTGGTCAGGACAGCTCTAGTGAACTGTAGCACTTAAGCCAACATCATCCATCCATCCGCTGGAGTTCATGCAGTTAATCCAGATCACAAACACTGCTTTTAAACAGCACTGGAGAGCACACTTCTTATCCAGATCACAAACACTGCTTTTAAACAGCACCGGAGAGCACACTTCTTATCCAGATCACAAACACTGCTTTTAAACAGCACTGGAGAGCACACTTCTTATCCAGATCACAAACACTGCTTTTAAATAGCACTGGAGAGCACGATTCTTATCTAGATCACAAACACTACTTTTAAACAGCACTGGAGAGCATGCTTCCTACCTGTTTAAACTACCAGTAACAACAGATGGGCTCATGGCCCCTATTGCTGGCAGTTGCTGTTTTGTCTGTACTGTCACTTATCTGTTGCAGTCAGGGTCTGGAACATGCAGTATATGACTTGCTCTTGACCAACACTGCTTGCAAGCTGCTGCAGGCAGAAGGCCATTGTTGCTTTCTTGATATCTGCAATGGCTTTCTGCAGGGTTGGGATCAGTTCCAATTTCAATTACTTTTTAAAATCAATTCCCAATTCCAATTCCCTTTTAATCAATTTCAGCACATCACTGATCAAAACTGCAATCAGCGGTATTCTGTTACAATGAGCTTCTCGCAGTAGCAACAAATTACTTACATGGAAGTCACTGTTAGTCAATTCAATTGGCTTTAAATGAAAGCAGCTGAACAAACCCAACAATTAGTATATCTAGCATCTTAATTCCTGTTCCTTGAGGATGAGCTGCTTTTAAGTGGGGAGTATGTGATACAATCTCCCAGGGAGATGACTTCAGTGATTTGGACAAATCTTGGTTATTTTAGCACAGCAGAAAGTGAGTTGGTTTCTGAACTTTGATAGCAGAGTTGAATCCTCAGTAACTATGTGCAGACCTCTGAACTGAGTTCTAGATATTGAACTAAGTTCAGTGTATTTACATAGTAGTTACTTAGTAAATACATGTGGTGTGGCTTTAGCAAAAGTGCGATTCTGATCAAAATAAAAACCCAGCGCAAGCACGTTTAGTGGCGCAGTGACAGCGCCCAGCCAATCAATGCTGAGTAGGTTGGCAAATGTGCTATCCAATCAGGGCCAGGCAACAATCCCTTTAAGAGACAGAATGCGCTTGCGTCACCGCAAGGCTTCAACCTACAAAAAACAACGAAAAAACAAAAGTACAATGAAAGTGTTTGTGATTTCTTGCATTATTAAATGCCAGTATTGTAACTGATAACTACTGTTCTAGTTGGCATGAGGTTGTGAGTTACAATGGGTGTAATGTGTTCACATGGAAGCACATTAGTAAGGAAGTGTGCGGTGTCACGTGCGAAGGTGTAGCTGGTCAGCGCGTGTGTAACCGCTCTGATCTCAGCAGATCTTTAGGGACTTTTACAATAGTTAATCTTTATATTGATGTAACCTAACAAATGAACCCAAGCCCTGAAAGACATCATTATTTCTGAGCACTTGTATGTGCACTGGACTGTATACCAGTATTGGTAACCTCGTGGTCCTGTTTACTGTTGCCAGTAACAGCGCCCTCTGTGGGTAAAAAATAAATCAGTGCGCCTGAGCGGAGTTACAAATAAAGTTCTGTCTTCTTTGTGTCAGTGAATTGCCCACCACTCTTCCACAGTGTTTATTTTCATTTATAAGTGTGTTCAACAAACTTGACTTCTCTCTAGCCAAATATTCCCTTTTCCAGCAGTCCTTAGACAACTTGTAGATAACAGTTTGAGGGGCTCTTCTCTCCAGTCGGATCTACTTTTTATTTAATAAGAAAATTCCATCTGTAAGCACTTTTCCAAATTCATTGCATGAAATCATGCCTTGGTTGGACTTAAGAAACTACCCACACTAGTATACTGTGGTAGAATATATTCTACAAATAAACTCTTATTAATTTTATAGATAACATATTGAGGTAATGAGAGTTAAGACCATTAACTCTATTTCTTTATACTATGCAGTACTTCTCATTCGTGAAATATAACAGTTTATACAGACAGCGCTTGACCAGCAAATCCCACTTTGGATGCCAAGATTCATTTTCCCTTATTCCTTATCTGCCTCGCTCATGCAGGCAAAAGTGAGGGGCCTCTTTCAGTAAGTCTACTAATAAGGGCTTGTAGCTTCATGCATTTACCAATGGTTTTTAATTAGGTCACAGTTTGCACTGAATTGTCTAATTTTTATACTTAACAGTTTTCCTGTTACAGTAAAACCTGTCCTGCATAGTAATACTAAAATATCTATAGAATCTAAAACAAATAAAATAAACCCAATGGGAATTTGGTTTTTTTAAAAGCATTTTTATTATTATTTTTATTTTAGTAAATGTAACACATTTTCACAGAATAACAGTTCTTTCGGGCCATGTCAGTGACATACCTGAAAACACAAGACAGCTGAGCTGCGTTTCCATCGTCATAATCTACCATTACAGCTACAGCTAGCCCTAGAGCTGTCTCACGAGCTCCACTGGTGCCATTGCCCCTAGTGGAAGCTCAGTTTGAGCGTATTGGAGTAGATATAGTGGGACCGTTAGAAAGGAGTGCAGCAGGATACACACACCTATTGGTCATTTTGGATTATGCTACGCATTATCCAGAGGCCATTCCCCTCCGATCTGCGTCTGCTAAATCTGTTGCCAACGAGCTCGTGAAGGTTTTCTCCCGGGTGGGGATCCCCAAGGAAATACTGACCGACCAAGGCTACAGGCTTAGCTTCCTGTACTACTGCTTTTATTCATTCAGAATCTTGTTAGAGGTACCCGAGAATGCTGTGGCTATTGACAAGCGATTGCTTAACATGCTGTCGTAGTCAGACATCAGAGAAAGTAATTCCACAGAATTACCTCTATTAGAGGAATTGGTGCCTTCATCATGCCCTCTGAATGCCACTTCTTGCTTGCCAAGGTAAACAACAGAATCAATCAAGCGTTTAAGAACCTCACCATTTTTTCTTACTTGCTCATTGTGATGTATTGTATCCCTATGCTTCTGCTCATCCAGTTGAACACCAATCCAGGTTTGTCCAAAAGTTTTGAGTATTACACTTACAGTGGCTTGCAAGTGACTTGGGAAATGCTCATGTTTTTGTACTGACTTCGATAGCCATCTGAGGTTGCTGTAGGCAGTGCTCTTCCATATCGCCTTTTCTGTACTGGACAGAAGACAGTTCCAGCAGTATAATTTTAAATTGACAGTTAGCAGTAAGCCATGGATACCTTTCATAATGTGAATGCTGAAAGTGGTGAGTCCCTTCCTGTGTCAGTTTGGGTATTGTAGTGTATACCTCCCTTTTTTAAAATCTTCAATTTTTCTGAGAAAGTTTTCTTGAAAATTGATTTGTAACCAAATCAACTACAATGGCGCCGTTGTCTGATGACATTTTTTTTATTATTTGTAAAAAGCAATTCTAAATATTACTTTGAAGTTCTCAATATAATTCTCTAACAGTCTCTATAAACTATCAACTGAAACAGAGACTACCTTCCACAGTGTCTGTCCTGCCTCTGCTCACCCATGATTGGACACCTGTATAAGAAGGGGCAGATCTTTGATGCTCCCATTGGTTAAACCTACTGTCAATTGTTTATGTCCCGCCTCCGCTCACTTATGATTAGACTGCCGCAGAGAAAATGCAGATCTTCTATTGGTTGATTTTATTTTATATAAAAATTCTGCATGATTAAATTGTAAAAAAAAAAAATCTGCGATCAACTCTTTAGTTGATTAATCAGTCCGATTAATCTGTTAATCGGAGCAGCCCTAATATATAATATCTCAATCAATCAATCTCTATTTTTGTATAGCGCCTTTAACGAGGGCTGCCACAAAGCGCTTTACATGAAGAAAAAAACTAAAGAAAAAACAAATGAAGTAATAACAGTACATGTACAAACCGACCAAGAGCTAAAGAAAACCCTGTTTGTCATTGCACTGCATCACCTGCACACTGCAAGCCACTTTGTTATTTAAACAGGTGCAGCAACACGTGGAGACGTATAACGCTATTGAGATTTTCTTCTAAGAGAGGCAGACAGTGAAATTATTTCAGGAGCAATTCTGTAGTTCATTAGGGCATTGTAACAGGGGAGATCTGGACTGACTGTCTGGCACACTCGTATTACTGCAGGTAGAGGGCAGCAGTCTCGTGGGATCCGCCTGTCGGTCATGGCGATGACACGGAGAGGTGGGGAAGAGGGTGTGTGTGCTTTCCCTCTCTCCGAATGGCTGAGGGGCGGGCCTTGGGAGACTGCTCGGCCCATAAGAACTGGCTTGGTTATGCGCTCGGGTGGCTGTGTTGGGGGAAATACAGTGTTGCTGGCAGAAAAGGCCAGCGTGAAACAAGGAGCAGGCGAGCCCAGCTGAGGGGCAGGCGTTCATAAAAACCCAAAACTAATTTGCACAGAGCAATATAAATAGACACGTACCCGAGGGGACGTGTGTAGAAGTACGGGGAACCCTGGCCAACCCCGGCATATAAGCATAGCCGAGTGTAGGATGGAGACCCGTGCTGACCGGCTTAGCGGCAGTGGGGGCACTGCATAAGCAGCACTTTTGTTTGTAGTTTTATTACTGTGTTTTATTTTCCCTTTTTCTTTCGCCTTCTGTTTTCATTATTATTTTTGAGCACTTGAAGGTGCACGGACTGGGATACCTGTGTTGGTAACCCCGTGGTTCTGGTTTATTGTCGGCAGTATCCAGACCACGGACAACAGCGCCCTCTGCGGGCTAAACTAAATAAAATAATAAATAAGGAAAATAAATAAATCTGGGCACCTGTGCGGTGGTTACAAATAAAACCTTCTGTCTCCTGTGTCAGTGAATACCCCCACCCTTCCACAGGCATTATAAAAAAAAACATCACAATTGCTTTTAAAGAATAGCAAAAACAGGAAGAACAAGGGAGACAGCACCTATAAGCAGTGAGAATGTTATTTTGCTTTGACAGTCTTGAAGCTTCCATTAAGGAATCAACAGTTTGCCCAAAGTGGAAAACATAGACCCTTTAAAAATAACATTTTAAAATGAATGCAGTGATGTGGAAGAATGTGCTATAGTTCGAGTCGTGCATTATAATTGCCAGCATACTGATTTACCCTTTTGCAACGCAACATCAATGAATATTTACCTGAAACATCAAGCTGTTTTGAATTAAAAAGTCTGCTTTGCCTCGTAAATTGCGACGAATGTTGATCTTGTTTAGATCCAAAAATGGCGCAGCAGGAACTGGGGTCGATGCTCAAGATTTTTATTTTTTTTATCTGGTTGGAAGAACTGAAAAGGCAATGGTTCACGACATTTCAGAAATGTCATCATCACGCTTGCACATTTATGCATGACTGCTTCACACTCATAGTATAAAAGACCAGAGTAGAAAAACACTGTGAAACCCAGCATGCATGCACAATTGCATCTGCTATTACTGTATTAAACAACATAGAACTTCTCATGGATTATTAATAAGGGAGTCGACTGATTGCATAGGAAATATTTGCAGCATTTTTGGAAGACGCACCTCTTGTCAGATGGCATCTTTTAAAAGGGTGTATTTCATGTCACACCTGTTTATTTTCTTATTATGTGTGTTCTCAACCATTTCTGTGTTCAGATCATTATTCACCAGGCTAACTAACTAATATACTTTTTCAACCACTTTTTCAAACTGCATTTCTGAAGTCAGGTATTTGAAAAATGACCACTAGGTGTGGATGAATGTAACTGTAACCCTCACTGCATCAGAAAAATGGAGAATCTCGATATAAAATAAGTTTCTGAGTGGACAGAAATTCCAGCTGCACTTCCCCACCTCAGTTCAGAAAATCAGCTTTTTTCTGCAGTTAGTAAGCTTGATAAATAATCATCCACACAATACCCACAATAAGGTTAAATAGGTAAGAAATCTAATATTAAGAAACTGTGTAGATGGTATAAAGCAGAAGACCACAACGTTTTTTGGCCGCAAACATAATTCTTGATTTTCTCTTAAGCTTGAGGGCTACATCATTTCTTATTCCAAAACGTGAAATAAAAGGAACTTAAAACACAGATTTATCAAATGGCACAAAGTGAGAGACTGAGAGCCTAGAGTATGAGAGCAAGGGCTTTGGATCCAGCAGCCTGGAAAGACCAGATTCCCTTCAACACTGGTCACTATCTCAGCTCACACGTTCGGGAGGCACTCATAAGCCAGGTAAAGAAATGTTTAGAGGACAATTTTATTAACTTAGTACTGGAGCAACTACAATCATTCCCTGTCAGTGAATGCAGGCAGCCAAGTGAAGTGGTAAGTCTGCAGAATACACAGTGTGGCGCCACTACACCACTGTTTCCACAGCTTTCAAGTCCTTCCAATCTACGGTTTAACCCTTTAATTACCACATTGAGAGTTACTGTCTCTGATTTCCATAATGGTTTTAAAAAGATATAGAGAACAAATGCTGCACCCAGTCATTGAGCATTGTTAGTAAATTAATCATATTGCATGTACCACTGATTGCTCATTAAAATCCCTTGCATATTTTTGAAGAGGAGACAGTTATCTATTCAGAGATACCCGGGTATTTAGAAAGTGAGGGGTCCGAAAGTGAGGAAGAATGACAATACAATTCCACCCCTAGTCTTGCTGTCAATCATGTGCTGTTTCCAAACTTTTGTACACTATCATATATATTTAGGAATCAAAACCAAATACAATTAATTGAACATTTTAATAATTTGTTGGCAAAAGCAGTTCTGTTCAGTTAAGTGTGCAGAATACTACTACTACTACTACTACTAATAATGTACACCCAGCTGTGCACAATAAGGCTTCAATTCTATCAATGGTCTCTGGGGACATAAAATCGATGTCCCCACAAACCCAAGATAGAATTACAGCCTTACATGTACAGTTTTGGTGTGTATTATTTGTTATAATACATGGTGACATACATACCAGGAAGAACTGTTTAAGAATTGAGAATAACAACTGGATAACAGCATTTGAAAGCACGTTTCTTTCTAAATCTTATTATACATGGGTCTCGTGCCACCACTTAATATTTGCATGCTGCATTAAGCAGTATTGACCATCTGTTTTGCATTATTCTGAGATATGCGCATGCGCATGCATTGCATTTTGTCTTAAGCTGTTATTAATGTATTTTTAAAATGTGAATTATAAATGAGATGTACTTTTAAAACATCAAAACATACCACAAAATAATGCAAAATCTGGCACGGCACCACACTTAATACTTTTAGAAGTGTTGTGAGTCAGCATTCACACGCAGAGCAGCTGAAGATTCAATTACTTCCGGATTGGCTAGAAAGTTTGTGCGCAGTGAAGTATAGAAATATTTCAGTTTTGAGGTGGCTGATGATGGAATAGTAAAACAATATAACAATACCTTGTTTTTCTCCATGGATATTGTGAAGCGACGCACCACTAAGTTAAAGTAAGGTATTGCTTTTCATATGTAAATATATGCTAACGTCTATATGTGTATATACAGGTAGTGGCCAAAAAAATGGAAACACCAATGTAAAGACACTTAATCGGGCATTGAGCGACTATGGTATCCTGCTCTGTGGAGTTCTCGGCAGACCGTTTTTGATAAAACTGGCTGCTCGCGCCCCAGGTTGAAATTTGCAGTCAATTGATCTGCAGTTGCTCGCCTGTTTTGCCTTGCACTTCGAATTAATGCACAGATATCACGATCCTGGAGTATGCGCTTCCTCCCACTGTTGCCCTTTGCTGATGATGTCTTTCCCTCGGAGTTCCATGCCAACATCACCTTAGACACCGTTGCTCGTGAAACATCAGCAAGTTGAGCTGTCTTGGTCACTGAAGCTCCTGCCAAACGCGCCCCAACAATCACCCCTCTTTTAAAGTCACTGAGGTCTCCTCTTGCAGCCATGCTAGCCATAATTATAGGCAACCAGGCCTGTCCAGCATTTATATACATGACCCTAAGCATGCTGGGATGTTATTTGCTTAATTAACACATGAGCCACACCTGTGTGGAAGCCTTGCTTCCAATATACTTGGTGTCCCTCATTTACCCAGGTGTTTTCATTTTTTGTCCACTACCTGTATGTTTGATATTGCAATTGTGTTATTATATTTTTCTGTGTTTTGGAAGACTTTAATATTATCAATATCAATATTGAAAAACCTGCCCAATATCGACATACCATTTTTTATTAGTGATAGTAATGAGCAAACAGAAGCAGATATGTATAGATGAAGCCTTCAAAAGGAGTAAAAGCCTCTCTTCTGGTGCTCCAGAATGTCAGAGGGATGATGATTTCGATCGGGCTGAAAATATGAGTAAAAACAAAGAACCATCTGTTTCTGGCACTAACAATGGTGGAGTTTTAAGCACCAAAAATATTCTGACGGCATTAAATGTGAGTACTGCGTTATCTGAAGTACAGGATATGGGACTTGTTAGTGCAGATTTACTTAAGACAGCATCCGACTCAATAAAATGAAGTGCTTTTCACAATAGACAAAGAAAGGATGGGTGGTGCCCAGATTAATTCTCTTGTGGACTGGAGCAACGCTAAGACAATCAGCATTAAACACCTTACAACACAAACGCATCTGAGTGCTCAACAACATGCTGCTGTGATAACAAGCAAAAGTCCAGAATTACTGCTTTGAATAAAATGCACCAGGAATATGCAGTGCGCTGTAATTCAGCTTTGAAAGCAATTGTAGATTTGGCAGCTGTTGTGGTCCACAAAACCTTGCCATCAGGGGTCACACTGACAAGCACAGCAACTTCAGCGCTTTATTGGAATGCCGTGCCAAAGGAGATGAGACATTGAGAAGACACTTAAAGCAAGCAGCAGGCAACGCCAAGTATAACAGAATACAAAACGAAATGATTGACCTGTGTGGCAAGCAAATTCGTGATGGCATTCTACTTAAATGCAGAAATGCTAAGTGGCTCTCGCTGCTGGCAGAGGAGAGGAGAGACATTAGCTGTACAGAACTACCACCACTACTACTAGAACGGCTACTAAACCTACTACTGGTCTCAGCATGATGCATGCCTCTCCACTGTCATTGCCAGCTGTGAAAATCTGTTTTTCACCATGGATCATCTGGAAACCGAGGCAGACCACAAGTGTAGTGGCACAGCTGCATCTGTATTATTGTTTGCCAAGGATTACTGCAGTATCTTACACCACTGAGCAATGCTCTTCAGAACCGCTCTTGTGACCTTGTGAAAGCCAGTCAACAAGCCAGCAGTTTAATTTCCTCCTGTGGGAAAAGCCTGTGCACTGGCTGCAAAAATTGAAATAATTGTCTCAATGCTTCATATAGCTAGAATGCAAACACAGAGATCGAATGTCCCAGCTTTAATGCCTCAGGAATGCTGGTACATGTTTATCCCGGTTTTAGATCATCTAACCACACAGCTAAATGATCGCGTGTGTAGTTCTTTGCCTCGACTGAAGGCCCAGCTATGTGGAAGGAGATAAAAGAGCAGTATGGGGCCATGCTTGAGCTCTGTTAGCATTCCAGGACTGCCGAGAGCAGTAGTGATATGTGTGATATGTTAGAGGACATTGCTATACTCTAGCCCAACATCATGACTACTACCCAACATCTACAGCATCTTAAAAGTGTTGCTTACCATGCCTGTGTTTACTGCTTCAACTGAGCACTCCTTCAGCTGTTTGTGGTGTTTAAAAACCTACCTGCGCAGCACCATGACAGAGACAGGACTGGCATTGATGAACATCCACCAACATTGACACTGAGAAAGTGTTGCAGGACTTTGATGGAACAGGAACCCGAAGAATTCCACTGCTCTTCCAGGACTCAGCACTTTTGAATTTTAATTTCAGCAGTAAAATATTAAAATGAATACATAATTGCCAAGTTGTTGTATTATTATTATTATTATTATTATTATTATTATTATTATTATTATTATTATTATTATTATTATTATTAATAATAATAAAAAGCCTGTTTTGCCACAATGTGTAAGAAAAAAGTTGACATTTATACGCCATGCTTAGTTAAAGGGGATAATGATTACATAAGTAAAGATTGTAAGATTAATGGTTATAAACGGAAGCAGCACGACAGATTTGTGAGTTAGTCTCATCCCCACCCCCAACCCTAACCCTAACCCTAACCCTAACCCTAACCCCCCCCCCCCCCCCCCGAGTATAAGTCTGTTGTTGGACTATTTGGTTTACGGTTCAATTCTTCATGGTTGTTGCTGTTTTGCTTTTCTGTCTCCATGGCAGTGCGCTGTGTTTAAAAGGGAAACTGTGATGCAAGTTTAGGTGCTGTGAAACAACAAAAATGTAGCACTCTGATTTGTTGCAACACTTTACAGAATGGTTCGTAGGGTGGTTCTGTTTTTTTTTTAACGTTCAGAACAAGAAAAGTCCATTCAGCCCACCTATGCTCGTTCGCTTTGATGCAAGCGTGGTCCGTTAGCACTCAGGAGAGGAACAACCTCCAGACAGATTAGTGGGGGAAATAAAACCGCTGGGAATCGCGTGTACCATCTGAAAAATGTCTGGGGGCGCCACTGATGTTCAAGGCCCTCATCCAGTCATGGATTCTTTGCGGAGTCCATCAGTGACATTGTGGCCTTTACTGACCACAGGGCTCCAGGTGATGTGGGCTGCACAATTTCTTTTGGTTCATTTTTACAAATGAATATTTCATTTACAGTCCTTGTTTAAATTTGGTTAAATAAGCACCCTGACTTCTTCTCCCACTACTTCTACTACCACCACGATACTACTACTACTACTACCATCCCTAGTCCAGGACCAGCGGACTGGTTTGAGTCTCGACTCACGCTGTTTTATATATTTGCCTGTAGCATTGCTGCATGTGCTGTCTGACAGCGTCTCCCAGTGGCAAGTACTGTGTACTGCACCTACAAAATAATACTACCACCACAATTACTACTACTACCACCATGACTACTACTACTACCATCACAACTACTACCACCATGACTACTACTACCACCACGACTACCACCACGACTACTACTACTACCACGACTACCACCACAACTACTACTACCACAACAACTACTACCACCATGACTGCTACTACTACCACCATGACTACTACTACTACTACCACGACTACCACCATGACTAGTACTACTACCACGACTACTACTACTACCACGACAACTACTACCATGACTACTACTACCACGACTACTACCACCATGACTACTACTTCAAATAACAATAACCAAACCTGTGCTACTAAGGGGTGCTACCAAGGGGTTTCAATTCAATGAATTGCTTAAAATAAATACCAGGTCTGCTAAAAAAAGTAACATGCATAATTCAATAGGCAATCATAAAGATTGCGGGCAAACTACATACAGTTGCAGAATGACCCATGTTACCCAGGTGACACTCAGTGAGGTCTGTTGCTATTGAAGTTGTTTAAAACTATCGTAAGGATGCTATCCACCCCTGGTGCCCTTGTGTGCAGTGTGAAGAGAAGCAGAGGCAGTAACCGCTGTAACTGGAGGTCACAGCTCCCATGGAGGAGAGCACACTCAGCTGCCTGCTGGCTCTTGGGGCCTAATCAGAACGATTCAATCAGAGCCTGGTAGTGCTGCCATGACAACCACAGCTAACACTGCCCTCCCAGGCTTCCCAGTTATCACTGGAGATTTGTAAAATAACAGAGGCCAATGTGTCGCACATCAATCTCACCGAGGATAGCCCATTCTGCTCCTGATGATTGCGTTTCTGTCTGATCCTAGGTCAATGTTGATATACAACGCAGAGCATCTTATTCAGCTGAGTTAACATGTATAGATGCTGTGCTTGAAATATTGTTCCCTCTTGAGTCCAGCAGGTCAGACAACTCTCTGGTGTAAGGGAAAACTCAAGTGCCAATTACAGGCAGAGGTTTATTTGACAAGGTGCTCCAAGGTCTTCCATCTAGTCCCAAGTGTAGAAACTATGTAGTAGTTCAAATGCATGGAAAGGGAATTGATCCCTGTATGGGATTCCACACTAAATCAGCATGAGTAGAGAATTAATGCCTCTCCACTTATCTGCAAGCTGTAATGGGCAGGGGTCCCTCGAAAAGCCATGCCAAAGAATGTATCGTTTATAGTTTATTAAACAACCACGTGAGTTTCCTGACGAAACTGGTGTTTACTTAATAGGATCTCAGTATGAATTCAGGGAGAAGGCTTGGTTGGCAGCTATTTGTTTTTCAGTAAGCATTTTTCATTTAGCAGCTACAGTAAAATTCAACTGAAATATTTAGGCCTGGCTAGAGTTAGTACCAGTGTTAAGTTAATTAAGCTTTAGTGTTGATTTCTTCATGAGTTTAACCTCTAAACATTTATAAAGCTCTAACACTTCTATCTTTCTACATCAGTGTTCATGAACAATGGGAATGAGTGCAGCAAAAGCTAAGCTGATTCATGTATTGACTGTCATGGTTTTTACCTGCTTTGTGCTAAGTCAGGGTGATGACATGTGACTGGCTGTTGACTTTTTCAACCAGATAAAAGATAATTGCAGGTAGTGAACAATAGACCTCTTTGTTTATTACAGTAAGCACTGCACTGACTCACTGTCCCACATGGCTTAATTAATGTCTCTTTCCTGTAATCTGAACCCAAACATTATTGAACGCAGTTACTGCTTTCATCTTTTTTTAAAGGAATCTTTCATCTATATCTTTATATCCATTATATCTATTGTGACATTGCAAAACATTGGAGTGCGGATTGTGATATAAACATTTTAAATGCATTATTCCCTTTGTTTTTTTAAATATGACCTATCGCGGGTCATGATATGTTATCATCTGGCAGAATCGACTTATAAAAGTTACCCACGACGTGTGTTAGAGCCATACAATTAGGTGAGAGGGAGGTTGGACAAAAATGCAGTTTTATTTTTATCTATTTATTTTTAATTTAAAGCGCCCAATTATCCCCCCTCCCCCCATTTAGAATGTCCAATTATCCCCCCCCCCATTTAGAATGTCCCCAGACAGCTCAGAGGAACTGAAGGTACAGTGAGCATCCTCCGATCCCACGATGAGCCAGCTTCCTCTTCTACACCCAGGAACTCGAGAGCGGATGTCAGTGAGCTACTGGCCATTAAATATTAAAAAATGTGTGTGTTTTGAACTTTGCGTCTAACCACACTGGCGCCTATTGTAATAATCTAAATGCCAGTTAATCTAAATCCTGTTGTAATGGAAATTTCTGTTGCAGCTGTTTCCCCCTCATTAAGACCATTAAAGATAATATATATATACTGTTGAAAGTGGTTTGGGATAGAATATGTGGTGGGAATTAAGAGATGCTGCTGTTTAGATTGTTAAAATACATACCTCTAACTGTTATCTAGCATTTTGTTAAAAATCAACTGGATAGGAAGAGGTCACTGTTTTCTCAGGTTTGTGGCACAACTACAACAAACAGAATAAAAAGATATGTCAGCCAGACAGTCTGGTATGTGTTTTCATTTAATATCATGCATGTAACGGCAGTGTATCACACCATGGCCCAGTACACACAGACCGATGCAGTAGTGTACATAGGGGTGACAGAAATGGCAGTCAACTGACACAGTGCAGTGAAGTAGACAAACCACCTACGTGGCTCCTGGAAGCTGTAGGGTTCTGAAAACAAAATGGTGTATTCATAGGGACACCTACTGTTACAGTCATTGTATGAAGATTATGGTTAGGGTTGGGGTTTGGGCTGGGGTTGGGGTTATGGTTAGGGTTGGGGTTTGGGCTGGAGTTGGGGCTGGGGTTATGGTTAGGGTTTGGGATGGGGTCGGGGTCATGGTTGGGGTTGCAACCTGCATCCTGTAACCATGTGGAAGAGGAAATTATCGCAAATTCTGCAAGCAAAGATTCCTCATAATAAATTCACAAGAGGGAAAATAAAATAACAATTTTCAATGGCCACTAAGCTGCAGCAGTCGAAGGAAGCAACGCGGGTTGAGCTGAATCCTTTTGAGTTTTCAGAACAGCTGTGGAAATGTGAGATGCCATTAAACCAATGACTGCATTGTGTCTGGGGCTCTAGCGAGCTGATGAGACAGGATGTTTTGCTTTGTAGAATGTTGCCTTCCTCCTCTGGTGCTTTCAGGGCACTGAGTGACTTGGACCCTATTTGTAGCTGCCTGTCAGGGGGACACCAGACCCTGCTCCCCCTGGCAGCTTCACCAATGGAACGCTGCTATTTAAAGTGCTATTTTGTACAGGGGGTTTAGGGATGAATTCTAGACTGGTGACACAAGGTGGCCCTTGCCCAGACCCACAAACAGACAGACGTGTTTGGTCTAATCACACAGGGATTGAAAATGAATGATTATGAATTCTAGTTTGCTTAGAATTCCTTTAGGAAAGCTTCCAAGGAATCACGTTACTGACTAGATCCTCTGGAGTATTCCTAACAATCCCAAGGTTTCAAATTGTACAGTGCAGTAGAGATACCACATTCATAAAGAGGTGCCCCTAGACATCTAGACCATTCTCACAACCTTCTGTTTCTGTCTCCTGTGTGCACCATACTGTTGCAGAATTCTTTTTGATTTACTTGTCCAATGGCATGGGTCATTAGAAAACTGGAAGAGTTATATAAATGCCAACAACTTAAATTGTGTCCTGTTTTTTGAAAATCGTGTTGCCATGTTTGTACCTATAAAGTACAGTGTTATTTGTCTATGATATGGTGATAGAGCAATATTAAATAGGATCAAATACAGATACAGCTTATAAAAATACAGTGTTCGATACATGCAGTGATGCCGTCAGGGGGGGAGAACCAGGACTGGAGGGGCTCGGGACTTAAAAGCTCTTATCAGTAATTTCTAACTGTATGTTATGATTTTGTCCTCATTAAAATCATACCCTAAACTTCAAAACTTTTTTTAGTTCGTTTTGACTGAACGGTGATAATAATAAGTAGTTTGTGCAGAACAGGTTTGATGCAGTGTGTGTGACAGGCCTCTCGTAAGGGTCATCATGTATGCAGAACAGGTTTGATGCAGTGTGTGTGACAGGCCTCTCGTAAGGGTCATCATGTATGCAGTACAGGTTTGATGCAGTGTGTGTGACAGGCCTCTCGTAAGGGTCATCATGTATGCAATACAGGTTTGATGCAGTGTGTGTGACAGGCCTCTCGTAAGGGTCATCATGTATGCAGAACAGGTTTGCTGCACTGCATATCTGCAGTGCACAGAAGGTCAGGTATTATTGGAGGCTAACAGCTTTTAAAAAATGTATCGCCATAAATCTGGCTCTCAAAATCAGAACGAGAAAAGGGAAACAGAAAAAAACGAATCATAACTGACAAATGAGCAGCTTCTTAAGTATTTTTTAACACCTGCAAATCAAGCAAAATATAACGTTGTCTAACAAGAATAGCCCTTTTAGTGCCACGATTTTAGAATATTCATAGGAGTGTCACATTTGTCTGTCACCGTCACCTAGTAGGGCTGTTTAAAAAATAACCTTTAACCCAACTAACAGTATAACAGCATAGTATTCTTAACAAAAACTTTATCCAACTGCAGTGACGTTCTTCAACTTGACTTGAATTCTCGAGTGGCTTCTGGGTAACTCTAGTCGTGAGTGATTCATTGAAGGTTAAAACAAACTCACAGTGAATTTACATGCTAAGATTAATAAACAATGCAGAAGTTTTCAGTGATATCAGGATTTGTGTATTCGTAAGAATAACTCGGTCATTGCTGTAACAGCAGACATTTAGGGTTATGATGTAGATCTGCAGAAGAAAAACATTCATTTTAGTTTTATAAATTGCTAGGGGGGAAATTATACATAGGATGTATGAGGTTCATATATTTTAATTGTGAGTCTATAGCTATGGCCAGAAGTGTTGCATCACCCTGTAGTATTAACACATAAAGTCGAATGAAACCTGCTGAATAATGTTACGTTAACATATTGAATTACACACCGCCTTGCAGCTTTCCATATACGTAACGAAAAATTAACAAAAATTCAAATCTGTGACAATTTGAAATCTAACATGAAATATTGTACTACTTATGGCTTCTGGTAGACTTTTGTGATATAATTTTGAAGTTTCTTTGATTACATAATGTTAAATTAAATATCTCAATAATGGTCATATAGTTATTTATATTTTTAATTATGTCACAATCCTAAAACTCTAAATGATGTAAAACTTTTGGCCATAGCTCTATATAATGGAACATATGATGAATGTTTACAGTACATATAAATCCGTAGAGATTGTAGGATAACGTGGAAAAAACAAACTAGAAGGGTGTGTACAGCCAGGGCAAACCCTATGGATGGCTCACTGGATTAAGAGGGGGGCCATTTCAAAGGACCCAGAATTCCTGTCTGCGGTCCTGTATAAATGTATTGGTGGTTTTAAAGGACACCTTGTGCTGATTATACTGGGGTAGCAGTGTGGAGTAGTGGTTAGGGCTCTGGACTCTTGACCACAGGGTTGTGAGTTCAGTCCCCGGTGGGGACACTGCTGCTGTACCCTTAAGCAAGGTACTTTACCTAGATTGCTCCAGTAAAAAAACCCAACTGTATAAATGGGTAATTGTATGTAAAAATAATGTGATATCTTGTAACAATTGTAAGTCGCCCTGGATAAGGACGTCTGCTAAGAAATAAATAATAAAAAAAAAAAATAATTAATACCAATTCAAAATTCTATTTAGCTCTTAATAGTGTCTCAAGTATTAACAAATAACCAAGAAGCAACATAACTGGTCATACAAGAGGAAACTTTTTAAATATAAAAACTTTAACTACTAATCTTTGAACAAATGTTCATTATGTGTTAATACTATATTATAATTTAATAAAAGACAGTTCTGCTAAAAAGGTTTAGCATCCAGAAATCCCCTATTTTGGGATTAGGGACAACACAATCATATAATTGAAATGGGATTATATTTGTTCAAAGGTACTTTTAAAAGATGTTACTGTGGCGTGCAGTGGGTCTGCCAGTAGGTCATGAAATGAGACTGTATGAATGTAACATTAATAGAGTGGGCACTGGTACCCAAAAACTGGGTACCCGTCGGGTTTTAAATTACCCAACATGACCAGGGTCCAATTTTACTACTCGGGTATTGATTTATTAAATGTTAGCCTTTAGGCGTAATTCGGGGGATGCCGTAGAGGGCTCTCTCCCGCTTTGCGCTCCTTTTTTCTTCTTATCCTATTTCCTTTTCTTTAGCCTGTCTTACCTTCCCTCCGTGGCATCCTGCCCGGTAGCGTCCGCGATCTCTTCCGGGTGGAAGTTGATCCCAGTTCAGCCTCATTTAGTATTTCCAGCCAATCACACAGCGCTCGCCTCGTCAATTATTAGGGCATGGCCAGCGCTGCTCCACGTATGTGTTATTGGCTGCCCCTCCTGTCTATCTCGCTCTCTTTTTCTACTTTAACCCAGCACTATTTCCGCTTCCTTGTCTGTGTTTGTTTTTTGTTGTTCGTTACTTTCACTGTAAGCCGTTTCTCTGCTCTGCGCTCGCAAGATAGTATCAGCTATTTTCCTACCTGCTCAGTCTGCGCCGTTCAAAGCACAGTGACATTCTCAACTTGGACTGCGTTTTCATCAGAAAGACTGTTCCAACGTCACCGCTGCACTGCAACTCACACCGGCGCCTCACAGACCATGGTTACCACGGCAACGCCTCAGCGAGTGACTACTGGGAGTGGTAAGTTGCTACGGCGACCAGGCAGCTTTAACAGGCAATGCGAGCCTGTGCCTCATGACTGCAATCTTCTGGCTCCTGCTGCTGCGCTTTTGCAACATGAGAGCTTCAACTCGCCGAATTGTGACATTTAAATACTGCAGGCTCCTCTTCTAGACCTACGTTAACTTACTTATATCATCACTAACTGTTCTAAAGCAAATGTTTTATACATAGACAAGGATTTTAATCGCATTAACCAAATATATGCTACCCTGCTTCACTGAAGCCAATAGTTTCAATTCCAATCAAAACCTCTAGATGGCAGCATAACACCACAAGCTCTACATAATTTAAGATGATTTGCTATCGCTGCGAATCTCGCACTCTCCAAACTTTCTATCAATTCCTGCAGTTCGTTGTCTTTCTGAGGGATTCTCAGTACCCTCCTGCCTCAGCCTCTTTTGCTACATATATTAACTTGAATTTTTCAAATCCAAACCCCTCCCCTTCAGGACCTTGTCATGAAGCCATGCTTACCAGCTTTCTGAGATGTTAAGAATCCACCGTCACATTAATTTACAGCTTCCCTGCATCAGGCCATTCCTGCAACCTTCTTGTTCCCGGATTTGCACTTCCTCATTTGCCCCCAACTTCATCAAGACACTTAATATAACTTTCAAAGTCCATTTTCATTCAATTTGAGCAACCAGTCACATACGAAAACTATGTGCTACGATTATCAACATTTCAGTCAAGCGTCCTCCTATCCCGCAATAGACAATACACTCTTAGACTGCTCCTGATCAAATCAATAGGTTTTGCAGCAGCCTCCGAGCAACACATTCCCATCCTCTCAGGTTCTGCAGCGGCCTCAGATCTATGCATTCTTCATTTCTGCCCAAAGGCAGCCCCATCGCCGACATCATCTAAAAACGCCTTAACTCTCAAATACCAATTTTCACCGCATTCAGCAGCTCTCTGCTCTCTACAGCAGACCACTGCAGACTA
Organism: Acipenser ruthenus; assembly: GCF_902713425.1. Classification (NCBI taxonomy): domain Eukaryota; kingdom Metazoa; phylum Chordata; class Actinopteri; order Acipenseriformes; family Acipenseridae; genus Acipenser; species Acipenser ruthenus. The sequence goes on along the minus strand of NC_081191.1, from coordinate 93,338,511 downwards.
CTGACAGCATTCCATCGTTTACTCCCTCAGATCTCTGCCCGTTCAGCAGATCTTGCCATTACTGTTAATATCTCCTCATTACAGCAAATCTTGGCTCCCTCTTCAGATCTGCTTCTATTGCAGCATACAAAAGTGGCTTTAGTTTACTGTTTAAATCTGCAACTGCTCTCCTCCAGAGCTTCCAACGCTCCAGCTTTCCTCCAATACCTGGATCTAAAATGTATATATACACGGAGAGCTTGACTTCCTCAGCAATTTAGTCATATGTCCGCTCATCCTCTCAGATACTACAAGCTTTAATATATGGTACGAGACTGGAAATCTGTTTGATTTATGAATTAAGGAGTTCCACTATTTGGAGAATGATTGGAGTTGTGAAACCCAAATCTCTGATTTATGAGTTCACCTTTTCCATTCCAAACAGACAAGATGGTAGCAAACCGCTGATCAATCCCGTATTAACTAACACAGGATGGTTGGCATCTCAGCTCTCTGCCTTCGTTTTTAAAAAATCTCGGCAGTCGATTTCATATATTTGTTCAGGTCCAGCTGCCACCTCAGCCCTCATCAAACTCTGCAACACCAACATCTGCCGTTCAACTAAATACAACACTCTCCAACCTTCTGCAATCTGCTCATCACTACATGGCCACACTCTTAGTCCCAGCGACCAAATCTTCATTTACCACTGGATGGAAAACATTTACAACTTTCTGCACTCAAAACAAAATACATCCCATTCTGATTTAATGAGCAACGGATTCTAGCCTCCATCGCCAAGACAAGGGATTCTCTTCACTTAGCCCCCACTACCGTTAAAGCCTACATCTCTGGAATTCAGTATTTCTACCGCCTCATCTCCGTCCCTTCTTCAACAATCCCGGAGGTCCCGGAGGTCCGTCTGAGAGTCTCGCATCCTCCTCTCCATCAAGACAACCAATCTCATCGGAATCGCCAGTTTCCCAGCCATCAGCCTGCGGCACTTTGACCTCACTCAAGTCCCCGGAAATAACTTCCTTCTATTCATCAGGACTTCAAAACAGACAGTTACATCAAGATCCAGAAGTTCTGCAACCTGGTCCCAGGAGCAGACCCCAACCCTCGTCTCGTACTACCCTTCAGCAAAACAATATTCAACTGAATAACTCTCTCTCCGGCCTCCTTCAATCAGCACGTGGATTCATGGAGAACGCTCTCGCCCCATCTACCCGTTCCTCCTACTCGACTGCCTGGTCTTCATTTACTCACTTTTTTGCGAGTAAAAATGAATAAATAAATAAATAAATAAAAAAACGGATCTCATACCTCTTTCAACCTACAGCACCTCCTCGCCTTCATCACTCACCTCAGGCTGTCTTTACGTTTAGCCCCCTCCTCTATTTAGATGCTACCTAGCGGGCATTCAGTATCAATTTCGCCTCCAATCTTTCTCCTCTCGTCCATTCTAGAGATGGCGGATCTCTAGAGAGAACGCTCAGAGGTGTGGAGAAAAGCCTGCTCCCCTCCTCTCCATCAAGTTAATCAATCTCTACAGACCTTCTCCTTTGTCTCATCACTGCTCTCCGGCAAGGATGCTTCAACCTATTCAACGACATCGTCATGGAAACCCTGTGCCTGACCGCCGCCTTTGGATTTCTCCGCTGTGCAGAATTCTCAACTCCATCAACTTCCAGCTTCCCAGCTCTAGGCCTCAAGTGCTCAGATCTTTCTCAAATCCCCGGAAATCACTTTATCCTCCACATCAGATCTTCAAAAACGGTCCAATTAAGCCAAGGATTCAGTATCTTCCGTCAGATCCCCTCTTCATCGACAGCTCCAGATCTATACTTACGAGACACTGGTTCTCATCCCGTTTATGCACCCTCTTGTCACGGATCGGACTTTCTTCTAACTATTTTTCCCCCCATTCATTCTGGATCGGAGCAGCTGCCTCCGCGGCCAGGGCAGGAATCAACACTTGATTAAGTCTATGGGGCGCTGGATCTCTTCAGCTGTGAACTTTATATTAGATCATCCTCTGCAGACATCGCCACAGCTCACCAAGCACTCGTTAGCTTGCCCGGCGTGGGGGGCGCCCTCTCCGCCAGGCCCAACAGAGGTTTCCTCCCTGCAGGGGGGTTTTTCCTCTCCAGAGTGCGGACAGCTTACAGGCATAGGTTGTCTACTAACATCTCTTGTCTTTTCTCTTTTCTTCTAGCTTTTGTTTATGTGTGCGACTCTGCGATCTCTTTTCTATGCCACGGTGTGGTTCTTGCGGGGAGCCGGGGGTCCTCTTTTGGGGGGAAGTGAGTCTCACGGCCTCACGGGTCGGCCTCTCGTCTCAACCACTGCCGCCCGGCTGTTCCTCGCCGGCCTGAGGGGACCCCCGGCCACATCCTATTCTTCTGCTGCTTATGTGCTAAGCCTTCCAGGCCTCAACCTTGCTGTCCCATCTTCTCTCTTCTATTTCAGGTCCAGGACCATTTCAGCCCCCTCATGCAGTAGGCCGTGCCTCCACCTGCTGAGCGGGCCCCGACCGAGGGGGGGGGGGGGGGTTCTCTGTTTTCGTCTCTCCTAAACGGACCGAGACACTTTTTCCTAAGCTCTCCACGCCGCCCAGCTGCCAGCTTAGCTGCCTGAGGATGCTGCCCTGAGTTGCGAAGGATCTGTCCTTTTGTCCTGTTCGTCCCCTTCCTGTCTCTTGCTCCACTAAACGCCCAGCAGCCAGAGGATGCTGCCTGACCCGTCGGGAGCGAGAGTCAGTTTGTTGTATGTTATATGTCTAAACTTTGCTCTCTCTCTCACTTTTATGTCACCCAGCAGTCGGAGAATGCTGTCTGACCCGGCTGAAAGTGTTTATATCTAATCCTTTGCTCTTCTCATGTCTCCCTCTCTACGTCGCCCAGCAGCCAGAGGATGCTGCCTGACCCGACGAGAAGGGAAAACTCTTCGCCCCCCTATCTCGTCCTGCTATCAGTATCAAACCTCAATGTTACTAAGCACCATTCCCAAACTCCAGCCCTCAATCTCGCCATCCCTCAAACTCGTCTCACTCTTAAACTCTCAAATGTCTCACCCCTCTCAAGCCTCCTAAGCAACTGGAGAAATCCTCTCATCTTGTCTCATTCTTAATATCTCACTCCCAATTTCTCCTCCTCTCAAGCCCTTGTAGGCAACCAGTGAATTTGAGAATATATGCCTTTATTTATTTTTCTCAGTAATTTATTCGTGTACCACAAGCCAGTACTTTGGGTGTCACTAAGACCCAGTGAAAAGGCTAGCCTGCCTGCCTTTGCTTAGTGCGCAATGCATTATGGGGCGCTCTAAAGGTGCAAACAAAATGAAATCAGTAAAGCCCGCCGCACACAGCCAGACTCAAGCCGTCTCGACCCATCTCATCTGAGTATGCACAGATTTTGCGATCAGTTTTGGTTTGACGTTACAGTTCATTTTTTTACGACTGGGTGTCGCACACTGCTAAGACTGAATTACTGACCACAACTAGATACTGGCGATTTCTATGTATGCAAATTTAATTAATACTGCTCTGTACACATTTTTGTATTAACTTAGCCCAACATAGCGACCCTCATATTATGCATGGCATCGTATGCTGATTAGACGGTGGAGACAGCGCTGTGAGGCAACCAAAAGAAGCGTTTAGCTTATTAATTTAGCTATTGACCATTTACACCGGGCAAACGTTTCAGGCAGTGTTTGACTTTTTGTATAGTTTGTCTACTACACTTTACCCTGTGGTAAATAAAATCCAACCTGTTGATTTTTTTATTTGACTTTGGCGTTTTTTTTCTCAGCGTGTGGATCTAGGGGCTTGTGATTTGTGACCTATTGAGATCGACGCACCGGTTACTTCTGTTTTAGCGCAGTAAGAAAATATACGCTGCCAGTAGATTGATAATAAAAATGTAAATTGTTAATTTACCTTTGATTAGTAAACGCCTAAAAAAACGATTCAAATGTGCACATATGTGGTATTTTTGAATTCGGGACACTCGGAGCAATTCAAGACTAATGTATTTTTACCTGTGGATCTAAAGCTGTCAATATTCCACCATCTTGTATGACAAGTTACATTACGCTACGTCACTTAAACCTGCTTCACCATTGGTTGACACTCTTATGACTAATCGGTCTCAGTCAGTCTTGGTCGGCAACCGCCGCACACAGACATATTGATCACAGCTGAACGAAACTGCGTCTGAAAAAGATTCAACATGTTCAATCTTCAAATCTGAAGACATCCCGACTGAAATTTGCATAATCTTGGTTTTAAGTGCACGCACACTGATACGATTCATCCAAACTCTGTACGGCCAGTTGAGATGAGATGAGTCGGGCTGTGTGTGGCGGGCTTAGGAGCTAACGACAGTGCGCAGTTGCAGACTGTCATGCTGCTTGAATACAGCATGACTTGAGCTCCACTACGCGTGTGTGGCTGCAACGACTCTCAGAGAGCCTGGTACTGTTTTCAGTGCCAGGCTAGTCATACAGAGCTAACGCAGCATGACTCGACCACAGCAGAAAGAATGGAGCGGTCCACACAATGATCAAGCACGAAAAAAAGATTATATAAAGACAGAAAGACACATTTTATATTCTAGTATTATCGCAACATTCTTAATTTTCCGATTGGTCACACAGTGCATGAGTTGCTTGCCCTGACTGCATGCCACTGCTCTAGTAATGTTTACCAATGAAACGTGCTTGTTAGCAAACAATCTTTTACTAGTTTATAGTCTGTAAACTATATCTGAACTAGTATTTAACTAAATGAGCCACATGTGTAAACACAGTGGATGACCTGCAAATGAACTATACAATCTGGATTTTTTTGTAAACAAAATATTTTTGACAAGCCACTATTTTTCTGGAGCAGCAAGAAATGAATGCAACATCGTACATATTGTTAATGTTTTTATTGTTTTGAATTGCCAGTAAATTGAAATAGACGAGTGTATCGAGCTGTAGTTATTTCAAATTGACGAGACTCACGCAGCGAGACGCAGGCCACGGTATTACTAAAATAACCCTATGAAATTCTTTGATGAATGTTTCGACAAACGTTAGTCAAAGACTTGGTTCTGGCAGTGAAACTGAATTAGACATGGGTTGAATTTCAGAGCAATGTGGGGGGGGGGGGGGGGCGGGGGGGGCTAGTGGGCTATACTCAGTCTCTAGAAAAAATGCAATTAAAGCTAATGATTTCAATTTTTTTTTTTTGGCTCAGATTATACATGGTCCACAGCTGGCTAGGTTTAGATTAAGCCACTTTTGGTTCCAGAAGAAAATATATTTGAGCTCTGTGCCTAGAAATGTGCCTCTTTTCAAATTATCTAAATGATGGCTTATCTGACTGAATACTGCCATGTTTACACAAAAGGATTCAGACTGCATACAGAGCTGGGCAGAAACGTTTTAACAAATGTTGTTCATTCTGTGTTAATGGTTTATATGCTATATTATAAATAAATATGAGTGAAAATGTATTGGTAATCATACCAAAGAAAATGTGTTGGTAATGTTAAACCAGGAAGTGAAATATAGTAAACAATTAACCACAGTACCCTTGTAAGAGAGAGTAGTTAGTGGTTGGTTGCACCTGTGTGGAGTAACAGCTGAATAACTTGTTTCTATTAGAATTAGTAAACTACTTATGTTCTGAACCTACTATAGTATAAATACTAGGCATAGAGGCGATACAGATAGAGAAGCTCCCAATACCTCCAGATCAACGGGACAATCTTTGTATCAGTTTGAGGGCTCTCTCCAGCGGAGGTAATCTGATCAAGTGCCTATCTCTGTTAATACTAGTGGCACGTATTGTATCCAAACAATGGTGTGCAATGTAAAATGTTATGGGGGTATTTGGAACTAATAAATGGTAAACATTGTTAAAATTTGAAACATGGTCTGGTCTCATCCTTACCTTCATTCATAAACGTAACATGTTATCTGAACATGTTCTATTTTGCTGGCAACACAAGGGAAACATAAGTTGCGTGTCTGGCCAGGCCTTTTGGGTCTGATTCTCCACGGTGGGTAAAAATCCTGTGTCAACATACCTTTACTATGGAATAGGACATTTGCCTGCAATTTGCACAAATATAGACCCTACTGCTGTATGTGACATAACTGGTAGTTCCAAATTCAGAGGGAGGTGCTGTGGCTGAGGCACAGCTATGAAGTGCTTGTCACCTGCGAGTGAACAGAATAAGAGAAAGTGTATACAGCAAACAGAGTGATATGAGTGAACAAAATCAGAGAGTGTGTACAGCAAACAGAGTGATATGGGAGTGAACAGGGTCAGAGAGTGTGTACAGCAAACAGAGTGATATGGGAGTGAACAGGGTCAGAGAGTGTGTACAGCAAACAGTGATATGGGAGTGATCAGGGTCAGAGAGTGTGTACAGCAAACAGTGATAGAAATATGGACTTTGGGGGAGCAAACTAGTGGGCAGACAGATAGTTAAGTGCTATTAGTGAAGTTTTTAGTTCAGGGGATCAAAGGAAAGGGAGTCACACTGTCGAGAAATTGCACTATATTGGGAGCTAGATGTACATGGGCGCTCTGTTTTAAAGACACCTCAGCAGGGTTTGCTTGATGTGCCCACTGGCTTTCTTTCATTCTGAATGGTCCTTATGTTTTAAAATTACACAAGCCAAAGTTATACATTTCTACTTTATATCAGCCTAGGATATAAGAAGATGAGAAATATGTTGCACAATCTCGATAGGTGATGCATGTCTGCTTGAGACCACTCTGCGACTCCAGGAATGTCCGGGAGAATTTTTTATTGGCTATGTTGGCCAGTGTTGCTGATATAAAGTAATGTATAAGATAGATAACATTACTGAAACACTAAACATACAACCAAACACAAGTTATTAACGCATTAGTAAAAGGGCAGCAGTGTGGAGTAGTGGTTAGGGCTCTGGACTCTTGACCGGAGGGTTGTGGGTTCAATCCCCAGTGGGGGACACTGCTGTTGTACCCTTGAGCAAGGTACTTTACCTAGATTGCTCCAGTAAAAACCCAACTGTATAAATGGGTCATTGTATGTAAAATAATGTGATATCTGTATAATGTGAAATAATGTATAATGTGATATCTTGTAACAATTGTAAGTCGCCCTGGATAAGGGCATCTGCTAAGAAATAAATAATAATAATAGTAAAAGCACTCATTCTTCTATGCATTTTATATACAGTGCATTCCACATTTCCAAAGGTATTTATTTAACCAGGATAGAACCTGAGATATACTTCTCATTTCAGGGGGGTCCTGGCAGGAGAAGGTGGCAAGAGATGACATTTACCTGTCCAGTACATGGAGGGCTGTCCCACTAAATTCCAACATGTTACAAATATGGGTGATGTGTCTTCCACTGTTTCAGACCACCACTTGTAAAAGGTTCATACTTTAAGAACATTGTATTTAAAATCAGTAGCTTACTACAATTGCTGTGTTTGATTTGATTTTATTACCTAAATGGGAAAGTAATATACAGGAAATAGATGCATACTATTTAAGGCCAGTATCTTAAATAGTTACAGCATGTGCGTCTTCAAACCAGGCACGCACTGTTGGAGTTAATGGTGTAATATCAGTTTCAACCTAGTCATCCAAAATCTAAACAATCTCAATTAGCATGCACATTCTTAGTATTACAACATAGGACACATTTCAAAAAGATTATTATGGAGTGTACAGTAGGTCCACCTTTTATTTAAATGTTCCTGTTACTTTGTAGAATAGGATTTGGGCTTACTTACAGAAGTAAGAATTATAACAGCCTAAAAAACCCCACAAACAATACCTTGAAAAAACAACGGCTCTGTAGAATCACCATGTACACACAATGTGTTCCCTGTTTTATACCAGCTGTATAGAACTGTATAAAGAAAACCTGCCTGTAAATACCATCGACAGGCAACACCTTCAAATGAATATGAGCATAATGTGAAGACAAAACAAAGCTGCTTAACTTCATAACCCTTTATACTGACTCTATGCTGCTTGGCAGACAGGATGCGTGTAAATAAGTCCCTTGTTTGGCCCACGGCTGACTGAAAGGAAATATCAGCAAAAAAAGGTGCAAAATCTGCCCTCTATCCTTGGAGGCTTATCTACAGCAATGTACCCTTAAGTCTCCAATTGCTGTGTATTTACATGTGTGCTTATTACACATCATCACAATGTTATTGTGCATAGTTACAATGTACTTAATGTGTCGATCTTTTTGCATGATATAACACTGACCCTAACCCTTTTTTTTTTATACAATTGTGCACTTACATATAATGTGCAAAATGATTTTCACATTAAGTGCATTGTAACTATGCGTAATAACATTGTAATTAAATATAAGTACACATATATTTACTAAGTAACTTCTCTGTAAATACACAGAAATTCGAGACACAGTGTAAAGTGTTACCTAGTCAAGTTTCAAGTAAAAGGCTACAGAAAAGACCTGCACACATGCATCAGCTTGGTATTTTATATGTGCATAAATATTTAATTTGTCAAGCCAGTTGTGGGCCAAAAAAAAGGCTTTATGTCCCGGATCCTTTTCTAGAAAAGCTGCTTGTAAACAAGTTTGTGGTGCAAGGACATGAGAGGCACTGTTTTTTGAGGGATAAATTAATTAATATACAGTAGATTTTACTATTGTCACAAAAATAAATGTACATTCTGAATACAGTATATTACAAATCTTTGCATATGTACTAGATTCAAATTAATTATACACAAATGAATCCTCGTCGATAATCTTTTTGCATGTGTTATTTGCCGTTGAACTTAAATGAGGATCATTTTCTATGTTTAGACACAACAAAGGATATGTATTAACATCATGGTGTCTATTACACTGATATAAACAGCAGTGGATCCAAATCCCACCACTGTGATCATTAATCTAACAGTGCTGGGAGTCTCTGTATTGTGTTTCAGTCTGAAACTCCACATTGAGGTCTGTATATAATGATAAGGATGATGTTCGCTAGAGCCGCAACCATTCAGATCAAGTGAATAGACCATATGTTTTCTTTTATTGCAACGTTGCATTACACTGACTTCTCCCACCCCTTCCAAAAATAAAAATAAAACAATGAACAAAAATAAACAAATAAATAGTGCCATAACTTGTTCTATCAGCAGCCTAGAATTGCAAGTTTTTTTTAAGATTTGAGCACTTTGCCTTTTTAGAACACACTGCCTTACGTTTCACGATCATCTAACCATACAGAAGGTCAATGGTCTTTGAGTCAACCCAGTTCTTGCATAGATTCTTCAGTCAAAACTCTACATGTTTTTGCAATATGTAAGCATTCTTTTATATTACTAATTGCACTTTGTTTGACGTTTGCTTTGACATGCTGCTTAGATGACTTCCCCTGTGGTCTCGCTACTTAGAAGACACATTAAAAAAAAGTAATTTGGGTTTTCTTTTAACAGGATATTGGTTATAACAGACTTCCACATTGTAGCTATTATTATTATTATTATTATTATTATTATTTATTTCTTAGCAGACGCCCTTATCCAGGGCGACTTACAATTGTTACAAGATATCACATTATACATTATTTCACATTATACAGATATCACATTATTTTTACATACAATTACCCATTTATACAGTTGGGTTTTTACTGGAGCAATCTAGGTAAAGTACCTTGCTCAAGGGTACAACAGCAGTGTCCCCCACTGGGGATTGAACCCACAACCCTCCGGTCAAGAGTCCAGAGCCCTAACCACTACTCCACACTGCTGCCCTAATTATAATATAATATATTGCTAAGTTTGGTTTATTTGTTTATTCTGGATTGGCTTTATTAGTAGCAAAGATGATTTGAATGGTTTGTTTACATGCTATTTCTGACACGTCATTGGAACCGCTGTTTAACAGTAACAGGCCTAAGGTTACTGGAAATACTAAATGCAGACACCTGTTAAAAAAAACAGGATATTTATGCCAGGCTGCCTTCAATTATTCAGAGTGCACAAAGATGAGTCTAATCCAAGGAACGTTGTTGAGCAACTACTGTAGCTGGGCATGAATCCTGACACCAACCACTTTTTACACTTGATTGCCACATAGTTGTGTATGGTGGATAACTGAAATAGCAACACTTCTGGATCCGCCCTCATAAACAAACCACTCTCAGTGAAGGAGTGAAGTGCTTAAATGTGAGTGGTACAGGCTTCCAGGGCTAGTCCCCTGTGAAAAGCATGGCACATTTTTACAAGTTCTGTGCCAGGGCTCCGTGGTTCCTGCAACAGAAATTCTTGAATTCTGCAATTGCCCTTTAAAAGGCCAGTACAGTTTATTAAAATTATTTGATCTTTTATGGGCTGTTTTAAAAGTGTATCACAGTATCTGCACTAGCCTATTGATCTTGAAACAACGAAGCACACAGCAGGTTAAATACACCAAACCTTTATCAAAACTGTACTAACTTGCATTAATTCTAAGAATATTATTATTATTATTATTAGTTTATTTAGCAGATGCCTTTATCCAAGGCGACTTACAGAGACTAGGGTGTGTGAACTATGCATCAGCTGCAGAGTCACTTACAATTACGTCTCACCCGAAAGACGGAGCACAAGGAGGTTAAGTGGCTTGCTCAAGGTCACACAATGAGTCAGTGGCTGAGGTGGGATTTGAACTGGGGACCTCCTGGTTACAAGCCCTTTTCTTTAACCACTGGACAACAGCCTCCTATATACTGTCAGCAGTACAGTAAATAAGATAGCTTTTAAAATCCTGGCCTTAATGCAGTATTATATCACATCCTGATGTAACTATCACTATTTAATCATATCCTGATGTAACTATCACTTATCTGCTGTATTATTGAATTGTGGTTTGTCACACTTGTACCTTGCTTGAACAAAAGTTATTGCATTCTTGCTCTTATTGTATTACTTGTATTGTAACACTTGAAATGTATTTGCTTATGATTGTAAGTCGCCCTGGATAAGGGCGTCTGCTAAGAAATAAATAATAATAATAATAATAATAATATATTAGTATTAACATTACTGCTGGGGAAAGGAAAGTCATCAAAAAGGAGCCTAGAAACAATAATGCAAGTATTTTGCTTAAAGTGTTCTGTATCATATCCTTCAAAATCTACTGTCTTATTCTACATACAATAGAAATAAAAAAAAAAAAAATAAACATGTGTTGCTGACTTGCTTTGTGTTGATCTGTTTAAACACTGGATTTGATCTTTGTATGTATCTGTTTAAGCAACGGATCTGATAAGCGACCGAGAGTAGGAGGTGTTGTTTCATGCAGACGTCTGCTTTTCATACAGAACATCTTGAGCCTGGGAGTTAAAGCACAGGTTTTTTTTTTTTACCAGGATTCTGCAGTACATCAATATTTGTGCATTGTGCACATTTGTAGTGTGATCATCGATCACGTTTTTTCATGGGGAGCTACAGGTCCTGATTGGGGGTTCAGGTTTTGAAATCGGTTGCCTCTGAATATCACAGTCTCAACTTTTTCAACAGCAGTGTTTTTGAATCTCCAGTGGTGGAAAAAGATAAATGGGTTTTGGTCATGAAGACCAACTGAAACCGAACAGTGGTGTCCTGCACATTCCATAAGGGAATTATTTCGGTAAAGAAGGGTTTTCACCCCAGCCCTCACCCCACTTGTCCTTCTTCAAACGTGATAAATAACTCTTTCCACCAAAAGGGAATTATTGATGCAAGGGCCTTTCCATCAGAAAGGAAAGCTGCGGGGATAGGTTTATAAATAATCCACAATGTCTGTGTGGTCGACCTGGAACAGTGATAATAAATTGTACAAAAGTTTTGTTTTTCTTTTTTTGGTAAATGCAGTGGTCTGGAATGGCTACCAGACCACCTAAAGAATCCTTGACAAAGCAGGCATAGATAAGACAAACATATGATGAAGCTATTGCTAGTTTAGACAGCCCTGAAGTCAATGAAGTTTCACTCACCCCTTGTGAATTATGACCACAAAAGTGGAGTTGCTTCATTTTTCTTTTATTATTATTAGTATTGCATTATCATCCTGGATTCATCATACATACCTTTAAAGCTTAGTTGGTCAGACTGGAATGCCAACCTTTATCATATCATATATATTTATATAATGTCATATTTTTTAATGTGTTATTATCCTCTTGACAATGGACATTTTTTCCTCTTTTCTCTAATTATTCTGGAAGCGTAAATCAACAAACAGTTCAAACAGCATTTCCTGTTTATGTCACTGCTTTGGATTCTAATTGTTTTCTTCATTCAGCATCATGCATATCATTTCTCAGAGAGCCTTGTAAAAGGTGCTTATTGTATTAGAGTGCTGTAATAACATGCAGTCTCTCTGGAAGCTTCCCATCCACACTAAACATACATCATGCATTCACCATGGTAAATCCATGGCTTTATGCCTTTTCATATTGGATAAACATGTGACCCATTAACTATTCAAAAGAAATCTGCATTACCAAAGCGCAGGAGAATAGGGCTTGATTGTCATGCTTACAGCTTCAAAAAACTATTCAGCACATGTGAATTCCCTGCAGATCGTCACAATGCATAGACATGTGACTGTAAAGCTTACCCAGTAACCCCAACCCACCATATACTGTACCTACAGCTAGGCACAAATGTTTTGCATCACCTCGAATTTTAGGATTGAGACATAATACAAAAAAAAAATCTCTCTCTCTCTCTGAACATAATTTAGATGTTTTATTTAACATCATGTAATCAAAGAAACTACAAAATGATATCGCAATTGGAAGCCATAATTGTAATACAATATTTCATGTTAGATTTATGGAAAACTACAAAGCAGTATGTAATTCAATATGTTAATGTAACATTATTCAGCAGGTTTAAATTGACTTTATGAAGCAAAATGTGTTGATTCTATAGGGTGATGCAAAACATTTGGATAGAGCTGTACACAGACAGATAAATACGTCTACACTGCCTGTTGAGGAATCTTGCTTTACGTAGGTACAAGGTTCGCTACCCAATGGAAAAAGACACAACCTTTCTATAAGTAGAAAAATATCAAATATAATAATAATTTTATGAAAGACCAATAATAACATATACAGTAAGCATTACATTTTGCTATAGAACTATATATATATATATATATATATATAGATAGATAGATAGATAGATAGATAGATAGATAGATAGATAGATAGATAGATAGATAGATAGATAGATAGATAAAATGTAAGGTCATACATTTTTATGTACCATTATAAGTAAGACCTTCAATGAATGCATACAGTCAGGCATTGTTTGTAAATAACTTGTATTTGTTTTGTTTTTTTCAGCCCAATAGATGATTATTACATCAGTGATATACTTGTAGTGACTCTGCACAGGTCCTTCATGCATATAAATATTAAGCATAGTTAACATAAGCAGGGTCAAAGGGTAGCTTCTGTGAAGACATTCCCTTCATTTATCCAACCAAGGTGGTTGACAAAAAAAGTTTTTAAATAATAATAATAATAATAATAATAATAATAATAATAATAATAATAAACTCTGCGGTTGTGTTTTGTAACTCAGTGTAGAACAAGACTAAGTCAGTGTCAGTTTAGTTATGTTACATTCGGTAAACATAATGTAAAGCAGTTCATAACCAGTGTTACAGAAAAGTCTCCCTGTCTCTGTCAATATGTGTGCAGGGTTCGCTGAGCCCAGTGTTTCTAGAATCTGTCACTAGCACTTGTAGAGGGTCATTAGCGACTTTGGTGACACTGTCATAAGATGGCGGAGAGGAGGTGGAGGACATAGTCTCGATCATTTCCAGCTGATGGCCATAGTTTTTATTTATGATGGATGCTATGAGACCTTCCTTCTCAGGAGCGTTCTCCACAGTAATGTTGCCATCACTAGATCTGTGGCGATACAGGAAGGATGCCTGCCTCATGGAGCGCCGGAGAAGGTGTCTCCTGTAGGCCCTCTGAATTATGATGGCCGACACCTCCTCCTGCTTCCGTCTGAGAGTGGTTGTGATGGGTTCATAGGAGATCTTTGAGGGATTGGCCATCATGAACTTCTCCTCCATCTGCTGCTTCAGAGCATCCATCTCTCCAGACTCCCCAAGAACCCTTTTGGTGAAAGCAAACAGAATGTCCAGGCAGTGGATTTTATCCCCACTGACCATGGGCAGGTCCATGGAGATCAGCTTTATTCTGTTGGGCTTGGCGATCCGCAACGGCTCCTGCAGGGCATCCGCAAAGTTGGCCAGCTTGCAGTACTCAATGAACTGCGTGGCTTCGGGATCGAACTTCTCCCAGACTTCGTAGAACATATCAAAGTCATCCTCGCCCAGAGGCTCCGTGCTTTCCTCCGTGGCTACACTGAAGTTCTCCAAGATGATAGCTATGTACATGTTGACGACGATGAGAAATGATATGATGATATAGCTGACAAAGAAGAAGATACCGACGGAGGGGTTCCCGCAGTTCCCCTTCACTGTACTTCCAGGGTGTTCAAAATTTGGGTCGCACTCTGGTTCGGTGTTCAAGATAGGGTTGAGGAGGCCATCCCACCCTGCCGAAGTGGTGATTTGGAAAAGACAGATCATGCTGTTACCAAATGTTTCGAAATTGAACATGTCATCAATCCCATAGTGCTTTTTCACGTAGGCAAAGTTAGCCATGCCGAAAATGGCATAGATGAACATGACAAGGAAAAGGAGAAGACCAATGTTGAACAAGGCAGGAAGAGACATCATTAAGGCAAAAAGCAGAGTTCTAATTCCTTTGGCTCCACGAATTAGTCGAAGGACACGTCCAATGCGTGCAAGTCGTATAACTCTAAATAACGTAGGCGACACAAAGTACTTTTCTATAAGGTCAGCAAGCACAAGTCCTGTAAAATAATACAAAAAGAGAGGAGTTAATTACAAGAATGGAAGTTTCTTGGCCTCCATGTTATTTTCTGTTTCTCTGGTGACATTCAGTCTGGAAGGAATCTATGTGCCCTTATGAATTACCATATTCCAGGTTTACCTACCCACAATGGAGAGGATGACCACCACGAAGTCAAAGATGTTCCACCCAATGGTGAAGTAGTAGCAGCGGAGAGCAATGAGCTTGAGGCAGCACTCCACACTGAAGATCACAATGAAGGCCACGTTGATGTAGTGAAGGATGTTCTCCATGTGTTTAGGCTGTTCATCTGTCTCCACCATCATGGTGACCATGTTCAGGCAGATTAGAATCATGATGAGGATGTCAAAGGCTTGCTTTGACACCATGTCGAAAACGAATCCTTGGAATTTGTTCTGAATGGCAAAGGAAACAAAACGGAAGCAAAGTGACCCTTATTTTCAATGCAAAGTTTGTAGCATGTACAATATATCTGTGGGACCATCTTCTGTGCATTTGCACAAGGCTGGCATCATGTCAACACATTTAGATGATGTAGAGTTGTTTCTGTTACAACCCAATTAAAAGCATTTCATACAGATATAACAATTGTTTCAGTCAATGTGTGTAGGGTTCAATTAGTCCAGTGTTTCTACAATCAGTCAGTAGCACAGAGTGAATATAATATGGTTAATTATTCTATGTGTCTGAGGCCTCATTTAATTCAATGTATTTTTAGCATAATATCATTTGGTGATATTAAGATGGAATATGGGCTTCATGAGTGCCCCCAAGGGGCAATTTATTTGTTTTTTATTTAGAGTGCCCAATTACTTTACCACCGATTTTCTCCCCCGTTTAGAATGTCCGATTATGTTCCCTCACCGCTGAAATTCCCCACAGAGCTCAGGGAACTGAAGGTCAGTGGGCGTCCAAGCCTCTTTACACTCAGGAACTCGAGAGTGGATGTCAGAGAGCTGTCTGGAAGACAAAGGCCAGCCCTGCAGGTGTCCGATTGAGCACACCAGGTGCCTGACCGGTATGGTAGACTGCAGCATAATGGGGAGAAACAGTCCTTGCCGGTTTTGCCTCCCTAACCCATGGGAGCACCACAGTCAATGCAACATTCTCTTTGTAATCCCCAGCAAAGACTGATGTGCACGGCCATGCTTTAACCAGTTGAGCCACTCTGGGACCCCGTCAATGGGCAATTTGTTACGGAATTTGTGTGTTCTGTGTTTACTTGTTCTGTGCCATGGAAGTAAAAACACTCTGTCTGAAAGTATGCAAGTGTGTTCACTCAAATATGGGGGGTGTCAATGGTGTTGAAATTGCATTCATATATTTGAACAGCAAAGTCAATAATGTTGAAACATATTCATGCACCTTAAACTACGGGCGTTTTAAACATGAACCCACGATTTGGATATTTCTACAGCATGCAGTACTGTGTCCAGGGGGTGTTGTGCTTTGTCTGGATGAGCAGAGCTGTATTTTTGGATTGAGTGTGTTTAAATGAGATATGATTATGGAAAACCAAGATCACATGGAAACTGAAACCATTATGTTCTTACCTGTGGCCTTGGAATGGGCTTCTGGGGTTTTTTGGATCCAAGCTTTTTCATTGCATTGTAGTACTTTTTCTGTTCTTCAGTCATAAAAATATCCTGTCCACCTAAGTAAACAGGGAAATTCTTACTGTTATTTTGACCTAGTGGTTATGTTGATAACTAAACATATACAATTAAAAACACAGGGAAAGATATATTGTAGAAATAGTGCTACATCCCATGAATAGAACTGCTTCTGCAAAGCTTTTCCATCAGAGAAAGAATAATCCCATCTGTATACTTATCTTTCTTTTTTGCTGGTTAAAGTTGTCAATAATCACACCTATAAACAGGTTCAAGGTGAAGAAAGACCCAAAGATGATGAAGACTACAAAATAAAGGTACATGTACAGGTTGATTTCCTTAATTGGCTGGGCTTCTACCTGTAGGAAAGGAAGAAAACGCACGTGTTTACTTTTTTAGGCATACCATTTTTTTTTTTTTTGACAAACCCACCAAATGTGATATTTGTGAAAACATGAATATTAATCCCAGAACTACTAGGTATGCATTATGAAGTGAAGTTTAGGGAAGTTAAATGTATTGATCTATTTTACTGAATCCCATGTTCTGTTATGAAAGTACATGTTTGCAGTATCATATGCTTCTTTCGAAACTGCACTTTTGATGCCTCTATAGTGAATGCAAGTGTAACAAGCTGGAGGCTGGGCGAGAACCAGCGACCTGCACACAGCAAGCGAGCATCTTAACCACAATGCAAAAGAGCCAGGTTCCTCTGCATTCATGGTTTTAGAGCTTTTAACCTCCTCTTATCTTCCCCACTGGGAACAGGACAGAATCTGTAACCGCAGTGTATCACACAGCACTGCCCGTTACATAAACACACACATCAAATCTCATCTCACTGACAGGGGACACAATCTATAACAGCAGTGTATCACACAGCCCTGCCTGTTACATAAACAAACACATCAAATCTCATCAAACCGACAGGGGACACAATCTATAACAGCAGTGTATCACACAGCCCTGCCTGTTACATAAACACACACATCAAATCTCATCAAACCGACAGGGGACACAATCTATAACAGCAGTGTATCACACAGCCCTGCCTGTTACATAAACACACACATCAAATCTCATCAAACCGACAGGGGACACAATCTATAACAGCAGTGTATCACACAGCCCTGCCTGTTACATAAACACACACATCAAATCTCATCTCACTGACAGGGGACACAATCTATAACAGCAGTGTATCACACAGCCCTGCCTGTTACATAAACATACACATCAAATCTCATCAAACCGACAGGGGACACAATCTATAACAGCAGTGTATCACACAGCCCTGCCTGTTACATAAACATACACATCAAATCTCATCTCACTGACAGGGGACACAATCTATAACAGCAGTGTATCACACAGCCCTGCCTGTTACATAAACACACACATCAAATCTCATCAAACCGACAGGGGACACAATCTATAACAGCAGTGTATCACACAGCCCTGCCTGTTACATAAACATACACATCAAATCTCATCTCACTGACAGGGGACACAATCTATAACAGCAGTGTATCACACAGCCCTGCCTGTTACATAAACATACACATCAAATCTCATCTCACTGACAGGGGACACAATCTATAACAGCAGTGTATCACACAGCCCTGCCTGTTACATAAACACCCACATCAAATCTCATCAAACCGACAGGGGACACAATCTATAACAGCAGTGTATCACACAGTCCTGCCTGTTACATAAACACACACATCAAATCTCATCAAACCGACAGGAGACACCATCTGTAACAGCAGTGTATCACACAGCCCTGCCTGTTACATAAACACATATGTTTAGATGCAACCAATTTTCTTACTGTATGTAAGTGGTTCATTTGGATTGGTAAACCTGATGTGCATCCTTTGACATCCAATCACAAGAGAAGATGTAAGACTTTATTCATTTCCTTTCACTTTAACATTTGCAAATTATAAAAGAAGACTTTCATGACATGCAATTTTCTGCTGCATCAACAGGCAAATGAGCTTGTAGTTCTTAGAGATGGCAGCGATATCATATACTGTACTGGTTTTTTGGGCTATCATTTCAGTAATGAAAAGAGTTATATTAATGTATCCACTCAAAGCCTTAATGATATGTAGGAAATATGACATGCAATCATTTAACACGAGTGTGGAAGGGTTAACCCTTTAAGGTACAAGGGACATGTGTGTCCCACAAAAACAAAATGATGCTAACTTTCTTATTTTCGCAACGAGACGTCCGAAACAGGGTTTAAAATATACTGACAAGTTAGATCTAGTCATCCAAATGGTCAGTTTCCTCCTTGTGATACTTTCACTCTCAAAAGTTTTTTTTTAGAAGAAACTGTTTGAACAACCGCTCAATTCCTTGTGTTAAAAGACAAAGGGAATTACACGAAAGGGAGCAGCTGTCTCTTCAAAAGTAAAGTGCAACAACCCAAAACTTGCCATGCTAATCCACATGAGTATCATCCCGTATTAGGTATTGAGTATCAGGAATCTACTCCTGGGTGCGTCTGGAATTCTGATGAAGTGTTGTGCATCACTTTCTTTCAGGAATACTTACACCACGTGAATCCACTGCTGCATACATTATTTCCATCCAGCCTTTGAATGTTGCCTTGGAAAAGGAAACACAAAAAATAGACATTTCAGAATTTACAAGTACTTAAAAAAAAAAACGAAAAAAAACTACAACTTCAATGTCAAGCGTTTCCACTATAAAGCCATTTTCAAGCGCAACAACACATTCCAGGGAGCCATGTTGTTAAAGGTAACTGCCCCCGAGCCGTCTGCATAGCTCCAGTTTACTGGAGGTGACATTGGCATATGTAGAGTTGCTAAGGCAACTCTGCTTTGCATTTGTCCTAGAACGTTGAATGATAAAGCATGTGCTAGAAAGAAACATGATAAACAGTTAACCACAGTAACTTTATAAAGGAGAGTATGTTGTGGTCGGTCTGCCCTGAGTGAAGTACCAGCTGAATAATTAATTTCTATTGTGAAGTACTAGCTGAATAATGAATTTCTATTGCTGAGAATTATAATTAGTAAGATAGCAGAAACACACTGTAGTCACGTAGGCTCTGAGCTACTAGTGTATAAACACTAGGCATAGAGGAGACAGACAGAGAAGCTCCCAGTACCTCCAGATCATCAAGAACATTGGTGTATCAAGCTGAGGTTCTCTCCAGGAGCTGAGGTTATCTGGTCAATTGTCTGTCTCTGTTAATACTAGTGGCATATATTATATCTGAACAATAACATTCAGTGCAGAATGTAATGTGGGTATTTGGAACTAATAAATGATAAAGTGTTGAAATTTGAAACATGGTCTGGTCTCATCCACATTGCGTAGTTCATTCCATGTAAAACCTTACATTGCTTATATCACACCCTTAGAAACAATAACCTCTGTGGGAGAGTATTTACCACATCGTTCATAAATGTTGCTGCTTGTGATCGTCAGATGGAAGGGTTAAAATACCAGTTTTTAAATTAATAATTCTACCGGAATATCTAAAAAAAGAAATGTGAATGAAAGAAGTGAATGAAAGAGGTATTTTTTTCCTTCAAGAACTGTGGTTTATCACATGCTAACACTATAGTTAGCCTTTCCCTGTGTTGCTGTTAATTGTAGGCTTTTTGTGAATGACTAGTGACTGGCTATTTCTAGATGGAAATGAAAGGTCTGTATTGAGTGGAGTCAGACAGGGTTGATTGGAACAGAGCTGAGTGACCTGTTGCTAGGATACACAATGCCTAGAAATAGCAAGAGACTGAGAAGATTTTTACTGTCACATAGCAGCAGTTTAAATAAAATAAACTGGGTTACTTGTGTAACTAAAATATTAGGATATTTGGTGTGTGTGTGTGTGTGTGTGTGTGTGTGTGTGTGTGTGTGTGCGTATGTGTGTGTCTGTATATACACATATATATATATATATATAGTACTTACAACTTGCAGGAGGGCCAGGTACCCAGCGCCAACATTGTCGAAGTTCACTTTCACTCTGGTCCAGTAGGTGGCGTTTCCAAAGGTGTCGCATTCTGTTTTGTTATTTATCTCAGAAGCATTGAAGATGTATAGGTCTGTGCTATTTACACACCTTCCAAACTTGCCTGCAAATAAGTTCACCCCCATTATGCTAAAAATCAACCAGAAGATCAGGCAGACCAGAAGCACGTTCATGATAGAAGGGATAGCACCAACGAGTGCGTTCACCACCACCTGCATTGAAGGAGAATATACCAAGAGGGAATAGTTTAGAAGCCAGGCAAAAACACAACTGTCATTAATCTTCACAACACCCGCATTGTACACTGCTGACAACTGTTATATAAGCGCAGGGTAGCACTTTACATTAAGGGTCTCTTATTACTGTGTATTTACACAGTACTTACTTAGTAAATACATGTGTACTTACATGTAATCACAATGTTATTCTTCATAGTTACAATGTACGTAATGTATAAATCTTTTTGCACGATATTTGTAAGTATATAATTGTATCAGAACGGGGTTATGGTTAGGTTACACTCTCCTCCCAGTTTCTCAGAATAGGGCTTTTCCAGACTGGGTATACAATAGGCTGAGTTTGTTTGGGGTAATGCCCTGCTCCTGGTGAATAGCTTCCAGCTTGGCATTACATTAGCTTCTTCAAGATCTTATTGGCTGCTGATTTGACCTATATTGGAATGTGACCTGGAAAATTAAAAAGACCCTTGATTCTTAATGTTTTATCATGAGTTGTATCTTTACCAGCACAGTGGCTTAAAACTTGCTGGAACCTCCTGATCTGTGGAGGTCTCCTAACCATGTGCTGAGCAGGCTTTGATTCTGATTAGCTTCGTAGCTCTGGCAGGGTCAGAACCCAAGAGGCTCAAATCTACTCTGCAGCATTCAGCTGACTTTAGGATGTGCATGAGAAGCCTTCACCCAAAATTAACTGCAAGGAGAGCTTATCAATGTGGGCTTTTTCATAAAACAGTCAGAATTCAAAACTGGATCATTATATATCATAATATATCACAAAATTGTATCATGGTCCTTTTAGACATGTAATACAATTTTGTATCCATCAACATACATGCTTTTATATTCCTGTGTTGTTTATTATTAAAATACTTATGGATAAATGAAGAGGGCACAGCTACTACTCATAACTTCTGGGCTACATTATGCTGGACAGCAGGTAAAGGGTTAAAATGATCGGCTTCATAAAAACCCTAGTTTACAAATAAACATGCCCATGATAAGCTTTATATACTTCTGTGTTCAAATAATGTGTCAGGATACAAAATATTGCAGCATTAAATACATTATTATTTATCGATGACTCTTGAAAAAGACAAAGGGCCAGATAGTCAAAAGAGATGTGAGTTCCGAAGGGCAGTTGCAGGGATTTCTACCCCTGAAATTCTGCCTTCAGAAAGAAGTTGAGCTGTGACTAAAATTGAAAATGGGAGCTGGGGGAGAAAGGTCCTGTTTAGATTAATTGAAATGTATTTATTTCTGCAGCCTTGCGATATTAGCAATTCCCCGCAACTCTTTTGAGTTTCACAGACTTGTGAATATATACAAGATATTCACAATATAAGTTACATACATTCTCCAATTCTTTCAATATCTGGCCCTAAATCTATACTATA
Organism: Acipenser ruthenus; assembly: GCF_902713425.1. Lineage (NCBI taxonomy): Eukaryota > Metazoa > Chordata > Actinopteri > Acipenseriformes > Acipenseridae > Acipenser > Acipenser ruthenus. The sequence goes on along the minus strand of NC_081191.1, from coordinate 93,316,325 downwards.
GAGGTGTGCTGAGTTAATGATTATATCTATTATACCTATTATTTTGCATATCTAACACATGGAAGTTTATGAAAAGCAAAAGGCACTATGCATCATTCTGTCTTTAATCATCGCTGTAATTGTTACTGCTAAATCAATCAGCTGGCACACCTCTTCATTATATTTCAATTATTACACAAATACACAGATAATACTGACAGGGGCAGTGGGTTTTAATGCAGATGTTTTTCAGTTACATTTGTAAGCATACTTTTCTCCAGCATATATGGAAATCAATGCTGCAAAAAATAATGTTTTGTCTGCCTTATTATGGCATAGATGTTCTGAGGGATTAAAAGCAAGCTTTAATACTGATAGTAAGGTTCAGGCATTTCAAATTCAGATACTATTCCAGGGGATAATAAAGGACATACAGTAAAGGCATTTTTTGGTGGACACACATTTTGGTGGTTACATAACATCATGTGACAGGACAAAAAATGATTTTTTTTTTTGGTGTGCGAAATGAAAAGTTATCAAAAAAAAAAACATTAACAAGCACTGTGCCACAGTAACATGTGTTGTAAGTTTTATTTTCCTTTTTCAGAAAGTGGTGCAAAATATCTGGACCATTGTATAAAATAATAATGGAGAAAGAAATATAATGAAGTATACTGTAAATTACTGAACAGAAGGCAACAGTTGTAAAAGTGAAGAAAATGACTATAAATGGAATAGAAAAGTGTGTGCATTTTAAGTGTACATTGTCTTAAACACATTGTGCTGTTCTGAGAGGATTGTAATGAACTTAAAAAGGCAAATACAACAAGACACCCAAGTGTCTGAAGTCCTTGCCAGTCTAATAGTTTTTTTAACGGCATATCTTTTCTAGCAATTATCAAAATGCACACACCATCGGCAGTGCCTGTTAAACCCTCCCCCAACACAAGTCAGTGGCAGGGGGACAGGTTAATGGTTACACTCGGGTGTACCGCTTGTACTTGGAGATGTTTGAGAGCTGTATTGAGGCCACGTGGTGCTTCAATCTTCACCAGTACTGTATGTGAGGATGTGGCGACTGTACAATTAGACCTTAACACTAAGATGACATCTATGTTAAACAAACTTCAATATGTTAAATACACTGTGCTATAACAGTGATTGTTTGTGCAAACTAATGAACTAATGAATTTATGAAAAAAATATTGGATGATAAAAATATTTATTTTAATAAGTTTACTGTTACATAATACAAATAAAGGTTGATAAATGTGGGTATATGCTGGGCATTAAATTATTACTGGTGTAATAACTCAAAATTCATAAGAATGGGGGAAAGCATATGGCAAGAACTTACATTAAATCAGCAGACTTTTGTAGAACTGTGTTATATACTGTAACAGCACTGTAACAGCAGGCTAAAATTGGACTTTCAGGAAATACATGATGATGTTTAAGGCTGTATTTTGTTCACAGTTATCACAGATTTCACTTAAAAATAAATACAACGGGTCCCAGAGTGGCTCACCCAGTTAAAGCACTGCCGCTGGGAGCCATACAGTTTGGACGGCGCCAGTTTGCGTCCCGGCTGTGCAAAGAGGCCGAACTTTGTTGGGGACCCCGAAGGGGGCGTCACATTGGCTCTGACGCTCCCAGGGGTGGGGGATGGGAAACTGTGCATCCTCATCGCGCAACAGCGAACCCTACTGGCCAGACACCGAGCACATTCAGAGTAGATAAGAAGCAGGGCTGGTCTCTGTTCTCTGAGATCAGTAGCCCACCCACCTCTGCTCTGGATTGCTCGGCGTAAAAGCGATTTTGGCTTTAGGCTTGTGAGATCGGAGGACGCTCACACACCCTCAGAACATGTGTGCTGTGTGGGGACCCGCTGCGGTGAAAAAACATAATTGGACATTCCAAATTGAGGGAAAATACAAAAAAAATAATAATTGGTCACTCTAAATTAATTATTATTATTTTTTAATTAATAAATACAGCAAACGTTTACCTTATTGATGCACTACCTGTTATACTGCACTTAGGAACCTGGCAGCCAGTTTAGTTTGCATAGAGCTGCACGATTTATTTAAAATGTCTAAAAAAAGACACCAGTTGCATGAAAGTTCGGAAATATTTCTGTTAAAAATCGCTCTGTCCAGTACAAGAAGGGGACATTTCTTGTGTCTGTTATTATTTTTACATTTATTTGTGCTTTTATTTTGTTTGATAATTCACTGATGGTGAAAAAAGGTGGACAATAAAAAATGAAATATTCTACAATTCAGCATTTACTGTTTTTCAGGTAAGAATTTAAACATTTAGCATTTGTTATATAATAACTCTTGAGAAAATGATCAATTTTGAATGTGACGATAAATATTATGTTTAATTGTGAAATATCTTTAAATGTATATTTTCAGACCATGAAATGCCGTAAATAAGCCATTTTTTTACTGTGAAAAAATACAGCCCTAAGCAATTGGCCCTTGGCCATTTCAATCCAACTTTGAACACTATGAACAGAGAGAGTGGACCTGTGTAAACATGTCTTACCCTCATTGAACACTATGAACAGAGAGTGTGGACCTGTGTAAACATCTCTTACCCTCATGCCTTCGAATCGGGACAAGGCTCTTAATGGTCTCAAAGCTCGGAGAGTCCTAAGAGATTTAATGGCTGCGAAGTCCGAGTATCCCAGGGTGCTAGCTACAAGGCTTATTAAAGAGACCTACATGGAGACACAAGAGCAAGAGCCCAGACTGTTAGGAGGGATCCACAATCTGCTATTACTGCTCCACGGCACCTTTACAAGAAAGCAAATACACACCAAACCTGCTGAAAGAGATTGGGTGTGTTAGTTATGCACCTGGGTGACTTTCTGTATGGCATTTCTATAAGAGAAGGAGAAAAGAAAACGTGAATGTTGTATTTGGTTGAAACCTTGAGCCTTAACCCAAAACTGCACATGATTTTCCCCTTTCAGGTGCCCATGTGTTTTTTGCAGATCAAACGCATTCAAATCTAAATGGTAACCTGACCCAACTACAAACCTTCAGACGGAACTCAAATGACTAACAATCAAGCAGTTTTTTTGCGGGTTGGATAAAGAGTTAATCTCTGAGTTAATCTGGAGTTTGTCTTGGTTTTGCTTTAATAATCTATGTGTGGCTATATTGGTCAAAGCCTAAAGCCACTCATACATTGCATTCAATACAGCTGAATGGGTGAAAACACAGCCATTAACTGTGAGGGCACCTTGCAAGTTCAACATGTTTGCAAACAAGGCTACCTGCCATTGAAGACAAACAGGAAGACCCACACCACAACAACCAGCCACTTCACAGGGACTCAGCCCAGTCACCCCAATCATGTTATTATGCATAGTTACAATGTACTCAAGGTGTCAATCTTTTTGCACCATAACCCTATCCCTAACCTTACCCCTATCCCTAACCCTAACCCTAACCCTAAACCCCCTCATCATGCAAACTATAATGGGTTAAGACTCTGTTTCTACCAAATTATTGTCCTTTTTTTCTTCAAATCTGAGGAAGGAAAAATAAGCAAAGTCTGTGAAAAACACACACATGAAGTATACATGATTGTTAAAAGTCACCCTTACCCTCATGCCTGCAAATTTGGAGAGTGCTCGTAGAGGCCTCAGTGCCCTAAGTGTCCTGAGAGTTTTCATGGTGCCAAAATTGTCATAATTGAGAATGGTAGCCATGTGGCACAGGAGAGATATCTGTGCGGATTAAATTAGGTTTTACATTAATAGGGTTGCAGTTACAGAATCTTTCCGGACAGCGAGGGAGGCCTTGTAGTTAAATGGTCTGTGCTGCAGTCCGTGCCCAAACTTTAATATATTGTCTCATCCATGTAATTTAACCTCCTTGCCCACCACAGTCTAAGAACTCAATTGAAGAATGGGTCTGCATTAAAAGACAAAGGGCCAGATATTTAAAAGGGCAGTTGCAGGGATTTTCAATTCTGCCTTAAGAAAAAGTGATCAGTTTTATAAACACCTTGTACACAAATAAACATCCCCTCATACGTTTTAAAGACTTCTGTGTTCAGATAATGTGTCAAGATACAAAATATTTCAGCATTAAGTATATTATTATTTATCAGTGACACTTGAAAAAGACAAATGGCCAGATATTCAAAAGGGAATGCGAGTTTGGCAAGGGCAAAAACTGCTCAGACAGGTCACTAAACAGTGTGAAACGTCTTGAAAACTGTACCACATGATTACTCAGCCTCTATATATTGGGCCTGGATAAAGTCTGGGAAAATAATGCAAATGATGCTGTCAAACATAATTCCCTACATTTTATATAAGGAAACTATTATTAGCTTGTTATTGTTTGGTAGAAAATATGAACAGAAACTAGGTTGTAAGCAAACTTTGGCAGTATCTGGTTATATGTGATTAATTAATATATATATATATATATATATATATATATATATATATATATATATATATATATATATATATATATATATATATTAGTGGCCCTCAGAAGTGATGTTGGATTTCTTTGTTGAACCTTACCACCTTACAATTGTATACAGTGCCCTCCGAAAGTATTGGGACAGCGAGGTCTAACCTGTTATTTTTGCTTTACAGTAAAGCAATTTTTATTTGTGATCATGAGAGTAATATGAAAGTACAATAATATATGTTTTATTTTTGGGTAATTCCATGCATACATTTGATCACATTAGAACAAAAACATACTTTGTGTTCAACCCACTTATTTCAAGTGACCATAAGTATTGGGAGGCATTCACTTTAAGTAACTTTCAGGGTGTAAAAGTCAGTATTTGGTTGCATATCCCTTTGAGGCAATAACTGCATAAAGTCTGCGACCCATTGAACTCACCAAACTCTTTGTGTAATCATTTGAGATGCTTTGCCAAGCCTTTGCTGCAGCCATTTTGAGTTCTTGTCTATTCTTAGGGTGTTCTGACTTCAATTTTTTCTTCAGCATGTAAGATGCATGCTCAGTTGGATTCAAATCTAGATATTGACTTGGCCAGTCTAAGATTTTCCACTTTTTTCTCCTGATGGTGGTTGCATTGGCCGTATGTTTTGGGTCATTGTCATGCTGCATGGTGAAGCGCTGCCCAATAAGTATTGAAGCATTTTCTTCTACATAAGCAGACAAAATGTTTCTGTAAATTTCAGAATTCATTCTGCTGTTGTCATCATTAGTTACATCATCAATAAAGACGAGTGAGCCAGTTCCAGAGGAGGCCATGCATGCCCAGGCCATGACATTACCTCCACCATTCTTAACAGATGAGGTGGTGTTCTTTGGAGCATCTGCAGTTCCTTTCTTTCTCCACACTTTAACCTTTTCATCACTTTGGTAAAGGTTTATCTTGGTCTCATCTGGCCATAAAACTTTGTTCCAAAACTCTCCTGGCTCATCTTTGTACTTCCAAGCAAATTCTAATGTGGCTTTTCTGTTCTTGGTGCTGAGGAGAGGTTTACATCTTGCGGTGTAGCCTTTGTACTTCTGCTGTCTCAGTCTTCTGTGAACTGTAGATTTTGATACCTTCACCCCTGCACTCTGGAGGTTGTTGGTGATTTCACTGACAGTTGTTTTAGGGTTTTCCTTGACAGCTCTGATAATTTTTCTGTCATCAACTGCAGATGTTGTTCTTGCCCGACCCAGTCTTGGCTGATTGGTAATTATACCTGTGGTGTCTTTCTTCTTCAGTATATTCCAAATTGTTGATTTCGCTATGCCCAATTTCTGTCCTATGGATCTGAATAAGTTTTTCTTTTCTTTCATCTTCAACATTGCCTGCTTTTCTTTAACAGAAAGTTCTTTGGTCTTCATATTGATTTTTGACTACGGACTCCAAACACTGATGTCAAAGCGAGACAGGTTGATAGGATGTTCACAGCTCTTTTATGAGTGCCTAATTACCCAACAACAAACACCTGACCAACAAGAGACACCTGTCAGCCAATTGTCCCAATACTTTTGCTCCTTCAAAATAAAGAGGTTCAACACTATCAATTTGGTTAATTGACCCAAGAGGGTAGAACTGAATTGACTTTATTAAAGATAAAACACTTAGGAGTTGTACTTATCAGTCATGATTTTTTTCAGGAGAAGTGATTATTATTATTAGAGTTCATAGTGAAAATCCCAGTTTAGACTTCACTGTACCAATACTTTTGGAAGGCACTGTATGTTTCCGGGGTTTTTTTTTAATGGTGCGTAGCGTTAAATGGAAATGTTTATCTACTGAAAAATGTGGGCTACCAAAATTTGTGGTGGGCTACCATAGTTTAACTTTTGGTAGCCCATTGGTCTACCACACATAATAGTGATTTATCCACCCCTGATATTAGGAATGCATATTAGACCGCAAAAACCGGTCCACTATCAGGTTCAGCCCTGTACCGCGGTATGTATCGCACCGTCATTGGAGAGTCAAAAAAATCGGACTGGACTTCAACATCTGCGGTCCATGGCGTTTTTTCTCTACTGAAGTGGTCAGCGTGGCCGTAAATCCCAGATCAGGCTCCCCAAGCTGGTTAATGGCTCAGGACTCTGTTTGTCAGTCTAAAAAGAGCTTCAGGTGTCTGTGATACTGCCGGTGTTGTAACCAATTCAGTACCCCCTCAGAAATCTGTATCCCCTGGCACATTGCGCATGCGTAAAATGAGATCGTCCCACAGGCACATCTAATTTTTCTTTTGATCGTGTCTGAGGTAAAATATGAGTGATGTGCACTCGAACAGTTGTCGGCTGCATTTTGCATATACATTAGGCATGCGGACCGGACCAGGTCTACCTGTTTATAAACGATTGTGCCGATTTCAAAGCAGCCTATTTTTTATATAATTTTTGGATTTCAAAACTCGAAAGTTAAAAGTAAATGATCACGAAAGTTTTCACGAATGTTGTTGCTCTGTGGTTTGTGCTGTTATGTCTGGAATAAACAGGAGTTGTGTAAATGATATTAAAAATGCGTAATGTATTACATATAACGTTATTGTTTACAGACCTTTGTTTATATATTTATTTTATATACAGTACACAAACAAGTTTGGTATTGACAGTGAGAAACACAGGGGATACCAAATTAGACAGCTGACAATATCTTAGCCTACAGCTCTATTATTTTGTATCCCCTGTGCATTTCAGGCAGTGGGGCTCCTAGAAATGTCAAACTTGCACAGTGTGTACCTGTGCCCCATTACCACACACAAAGGGTTTGATTGATATTGGGTGTATATACAGTGAGAAACACAGGGAATACCAAATTAGACAGCTGACAATATCTTAGTCTATGACTTTCTGTTCATTGATGCTTTAATGTTCTGCTATTTTAAATGTTATTCTATCCTGTTCATTTTCTTGATAGAGAATAACTTATTAAAATATTGTATCATTTAAAAAGATAACTGCTTGAGGGTAAACACTGTCCCATGTCGCATGGGAAAGAGAATTTAAAAGATCACATGACATGTTCACAGGCTCTGGTTTATTACATGACAATATATACAATCCACATGTTGTTTGTTGTGTTGTATACGGTCATAACTTCTCATTAAAGCCTCTGTGGGATTTGGCTTTGTATGTATTGAGTTTTTTTTTTTTTTTTTAATTGTACAACCTTTAAAAAGTTAATACTTTAAGTCCTAGGAGATGCAGTGTTTCCTTCATTGCACGTTCCAATCTTTTTAAAACCGAGAGAAAAAAAAGCTTGCTGGCCCAGTGTTTGTGCGATGTACCGGACTTTCTTAAGGTGTACCGGACTTCCATAGATTTGGATCGGACCCCTCACGGAACCTGGTCCGGTCTGCATGCCTAATGTATATGTATATATTTGTTTTGTATGTATGTATATATATATATAGATAGATAGATATATATATAGATAGATAGATAGATATTATTTAGTTACTGGTGTTTACATTATATATTCTTGAACTGTTTTCATCTGACATGTTTGTTTGTTTTGTTTTTATAAATTTGGCTCTTTTTGTCCTGTAAAGTGCTTTGAGATACACCTGTATGAAGGCCGCTATATAAATAAACGTTGATTTGATTTGATGGTCCAGCTCTTGGCTTGCATTCAAGACATCGAGGCCTGGATGTCTGCCAGTTTTCTTCAGCTGAACACTAGCAAATCTGAACTCCTTCTAGTAGGATCTAAAACTCAACCTAAGAATCTCAATATAACTACCCTGAACTGTCTAATGTTGCCTTCTCCCGCAGTACGATGCCTTGGTGTACCTCTTGACAGCAACCTCTCCTTTGATGCCCACATCTTCTCCATGGTCAAGTCTTCCTTCTACCATCTTCGAAACATCTCCAAAAGTCCATCCCTACCTTTCCCTCCCGGATGCGGAGATACTTTGTCATGCATTTGTCTCCTCTCGACTCGATTACTGCTACTCTCTATATGGTGGTCTCCCGGCACGCACCATAAACCGACTGCAGCTAGTTCAGAATGCCGCTGCCAGGATCCTTACCAGATGTAAAAAATGTGATCACATCACCCCCCGTCTTACCCAGCAGCACTGACTACCTGTAAAGTTCAGGATTACTTTCAAAACTCTCCTGCTCACCTACAATGCCCTTCATCACACAGGTCCTGAGTACCTTCTCAACCTGCTGACCCGCTATGTCCCTGCCTGCAAGCTGAGGTCCTCCGACTCTAGCCTGCTTGTTGTCCCCAAGCAAAAGTGCACCACACTTGGAGAACGCTCGTTTAACTTCATGGCTCTGACTTTGGAACTCTCTCCCAGCTTTGGTGCGTGATGCTCCCACCGTCACTCACTTTAAATCAACTCTCTTGCTTTCCATGCTCTTTATGCCTGATATCTGCTATTAGCTGCTGTGTTGCTGCTACTGTTTCATTTATTATCCTACCATCATGTATTATGCATTTTTTGTTGTTTATAAACTGTATATCATGTATTATGCATTTCTCTCTATTTAAAGTATTATGGATTTTCTTGTTGTTACTGCATCTTGTAAAGCACTTTGTGATGGTGGTCCACTATGAAAGGCGCTACATAAAATAAAATTGATTGATTGAATACATTCCCTGGCTTTGAGGCTGTTTTCAGTGAGCTATTTTTAAACATTCTCTAAGGTAAGACAAGGTTTCATGAGCTGCAGATTTGTAGACTTGATTTAATTCATCAAAATGGCTTCCTTAAAACATTATATATGGTACTGCACTATGTAATAGAAATATCTGTTTGTGAACCATGATTTCAGATATTGTGGCACTTCCTTGGTCATCTTTTACCTAAACTGTGAAATGGCCCATGGTTCCTCTATCGACTGACATGCTTTTAGCCAGTTACAGGCTTTGACCCTGAAGACACTTGAGGTGAAGATACTGTTGAGATTCCACTGAAACAGCACTTTCTTTAACCTAATGTAGCACCATTTTAAAATGAAAATACAGAAAATACAGCTAATGCAAGTGCAGAAGAGGAAATATTTAATGGCAAGCTATGCCATTCCAGGAACAACTGGGAGACCTTCTTAATGGATACGTTGGCCAGTGTTGCCACTGAATTGAGGGACAAGGCACATACAAGAAAACTACTGTTAAAGACGCAGGGTGAGGAATACAGAATATACAGAGTGTAGGACTTCCTCTTTGAGGCTGGTGACCTGCAAGGCACTTTGTTATTGCACAGATCCTCTTTGTTAGAATAACTACAGAATATACAGACAGCAAGAAAATAAAATATTTTCTACCGCTGACCTTGTCAGTATTGCAAACAAGAAGAAAACATGCATTGTATGGTTAATGTATGGTATGGTTAGTGAAAATGTTTTCACTAATGAATTCCTTTTCAGGCTTAATAAATCCACTGCAAACAGACTGAATCATTACCCTGATGGAGAAACTAATCACAATTAACCTGACCTAGTTCTACCAGAGAGTATGTCTAAAAATATATGCTATTATTATTATTATTATTATTATTATTATTATTATTATTCGTCTGCTAAGAAATAATAATAATAATAATAATAATAATAATAATAATAATAATAATAATAATAATAATAATAATAATTAGAAGTAGTAGTAGTAGTCTTATTATTGGTTGCTATATAAATACAATTAAAATGCTTTTTTTCTATCTTGTAGAAAACAATATTCCCCAAATTAACCCTAATCATCCATCTTTTGCCCCTTAAATGTATAGAGATGTGTATCCACTTTTTGTGTGGCAATTTCTTCTTGTATGTCAACAAGACTGTGTCACAGCACTGAGACTGTACTGTACTGTGTGTCACAGCACTGAGACTGTACTGTGTGTCACAGCACTGAGACTGTACTGTGTGTCACAGCACTGAGACTGTACTGTGTGTCACAGCACTGAGACTGTACTGTGTGTCACAGCACTGAGACTGTACTGTACTGTGTGTCACAGCAATGAGACTGTACTGTACTGTACTGTGTGTCACAGCACTGAGACTGTACTGTACTGTGTGTCACAGCACTGAGACTGTACTGTACTGTACTGTGTGTCACAGCAATGAGACTGTACTGTGTGTCACAGCACTGAGACTGTACTGTACTGTGTGTCACAGCACTGAGACTGTACTGTACTGTACTGTGTGTCACAGCAATGAGACTGTACTGTACTGTGTGTCACAGCACTGAGACTGTACTGTGTCACAGCACTGAGACTGTACTGTACTGTGTGTCACAGCACTGAGACTGTACTGTACTGTGTGTCACAGCACTGAGACTGTACTGTACTGTGTGTCACAGCACTGAGACTGTACTGTACTGTGTGTCACAGCACTGAGACTGTACTGTACTGTGCTCTCCTTGTAAGCTTCCATTTGATTGAAACCACATGATAGCATCGGCAAGGTAAAAATATAAAAAATTAAAAAAAGAAAAACCATAATAGACTTAAGTAATCTGTATTCAGAAATGGTCACTTTATAGGAAAATGCAGTTCTGGGTAAATGACAGCAGTAAAAATAGTACTGTTTTTAAACATAGGCAAAAACATAATGCAAGGCTTTCAACAAGATAATTTAATAAAATGAAAGGGAGCTAGTACACACACACACACATACTGTATGTACATAAAGAGATAAGTACGTACATACATACAGTATTGATTTTCCATATACAAACACACACACAATGTATATGTACTATATATATATATATATATATATACACACACACAGTATATATATATATAGTTAGTGAGTTACATATTCTCATTTTGTTGATCATTAATGAACATTTCTGTACTGTGGGTGTTGTTGAGTGATTGAAAACGAGACATTTTGTGTTTGAATTGAAAGTGATGGTCTCGAGGAGTCAAATGGGTAAAAGTTCAAGTATGTTTTCCTTGAGAGGATTTATCACTTTTTTACATCACTACTGTGGTATTATGCTTTTTTTTTCGAGTGGCTCAGGATATACAGTATATGTATGCAGTTGTAGTCCAACATTTACATACCCCAATGGAAATTTATAAAACTCCAAAAATGCTAATTCAAAATAAGGCAATATGGGAAAAAGTAAAGAGCTATCTGAAGACCTTAGGCATAAAATTATTTATTGTCATACAGCTGGAGAAGGATAAAAGAAGATTTCCAAGCATTTGAGTATCCCAATTTCAACTATTGTTTGTATTATTAAGAAGTACAGACTCATGGTACTGTCACAACACCCCCTCGATCTGGAAGAAAGAAGGTTCTTTCACCAAGAACAAGTAGAAGAATTGTGAGGAAGGTTAATAGCAATTCGAGATTGACTGCCAAAGATATTCAAAGTGAACTGGCTGCAAATGGGACTGGGTTTTCCATTTCAACCATAAGTAGAGTATTGCATGGTGAAGGTCTCAATGGTTGCAGGCCAAGGACAAAGCCACTCTTAGGAAAACATCACAAGGACAATCGCTTAAAGTTTGCAAAACGGAATTTGAATGATGGACTTGATTTCTGGTCAAAGGTTTTGTGGAGTGATGAAACATAACATCGATCTATTTGGTCACACTGATAGTTGTTACGTTTGGAGAAAGCCTGATGAGGCGTACAAAGAAAAGAACACCATATCTCCTGTCAAGCATTTAGTTCCAATAAATGGTAAAATGAATTCCATAGTATACCAAAAGATGTTCGCCAATCATCTGAAACCCTCCGCTACAAAATTTGGTTTAAAGCTCAACTGGACGTTCCAACACAACAGTGATCCAAAGCACACATCAAAATCTACTTCAGAATGGTTAAAGAATAAAATCAAGGTTCTGGTATGGCCTAATCAAAGCCCTGCTCTAAATCCGATTGAGAATCTTTGGTATGAGTTGAAGAAGGCTGTACACAAGAGAAGTCCTCGGAATTTGAATGAACTGGAACAATTTTGCATTGGAGAATGGTCAAAATCACTAAAGAATCATGCCAAAAGCTCATTGACAAATATCCTAATCGTTTAAAAGAGGTTATTATTGCTAAAGGTGCCTCAACTAGCTATTCATTTCAGGGTATGAATACTTTTGAATTAGCATTTTGCTGAAATAAATAATTGTAGACATCCATTTCTTGTAACTTTTTTTTCTAATGCACAAAAGCAAAACTTTTGCTACAAAAGATTTTTTCTAAAATTCTTTGTTTTCGAGAAATTTCTAGAAATTATAAATTACCATTGGGTTATGTAAACTTTTGACTACAACTGTATATATATATATATATATATATATAGAGAGAGAGAGAGAGAGAGAGAGAGAGAGAGAGAGAGAGAGAGAGAGAGAGAGAGAGAGAGAGAGAGAGAGAGAGAGAGAGAGGTTTTATAAAGAACATTGTGGCTAAATTTGAAATGAATGTCTGGATGATTTAATACAATTAAAGTGCAAATAAACCAGATTATAAATCTGCTTTTTGCATACATTCAGAATTAATTTTCAATGTCATATCTCAAATAACATACTGTCCAGATTAGACCCATTTTACAATCTGTAAATCTGTAATGATATAATCTAGTGCAATGCAGAATGTTGTTTAATTACTGCTCCTGGTTTCTTCAGAAAATGCAACAGGGGGTTTCTTCCAGCATATCTACAGAAGACCCGCATCCCAAAAAAGTGAGGGGTACTCTTTTCTGTTTCTTTGAGATTAGAAGTGGAAAGCCTCTACAGTAGTTGATATGGCAAACAATGAGACAGGATATCAGGGGTGAGCACTAACCTGACTAAGCTGGAAATAGATACTGTACAGTATCACTAACAGGTATGTTTAGAAACAGGCTACAACACAAATACAATGGTAGCAGGGTAGTTCTTTACTATAGGCCACTGAAAATTGACTACTATGATGCTGTCAGCTATCTTCAGGAAACAAAAAACATACAACAAAAAAATAAAACAAAGAAGTAATTGAAATCCAGCTAACTGTACCCTACAAATACTCAAGTCAACAAATACAAATGTAGCTAACATTAATTAGCGTACTGGTCGAAGCATTCGTTTATGTGTTAATAATATGGATAGCCGTTACAGGTTAGGTCAGTAGGTTAAATCACTGTGGATAACTCGCCCTGAGTCTATCTCTATTCTGATATATCTCATGGGTTAATTCCGCAATAGAAATCACAATGTCACAAAACATCTGTCTAAATGGCTTCCAAAACATGCAATCAAATATAAATCCTCCTCTTAAATCCCAAGCCGTTATTACATCAATGTGTTGATGCCACTGGAGCATTGGCCTTAAAAGGAGGAATTTTTCTATGAACAATTTGCCTCCACACTGCAATCTCTGTTAACCAATCAGCTAGGGTCAGCTGACTATCAGGTGTCTGCCTGGGCTCCGTTGAAAGCTCATTCTGTCCTCTTTCTGTAGCATAGCAACACAACTGTGCTGCAAGTCAGAGATAACACTGAATACAGGGGAGTGTGTGGGACAGAGACTCGTTAATTAAAAAAAAAAAAAAAAAAAAAAAAAAACATGTGACAAACATGAACAGAAAAAAAACAAGGAGAGGTCAACAGCAGTATCATTTTCATTTTTCTTTCTTAAAAAATAATAATAATCAAAATAAAAACCCCAGTCAGTATGCAGATCTTCTATAGATAACATAAAGACTTAAATGACAGTGAACTGTTTTGTGTGATATAAAAGCCATGGTCGCTTTAAATTAACAATAAACAATCTTGAAAAAAATAATAATACATATTTGAATGTAGACACAGTGGCTTGTTATATCGTCCCACTGGACACTTGCAAGTATGACAGACAGAAGCAGGTTGCGATGCAGATGTTTTGACCTCAACCTGAACTTAGCGGATGATTTGCGCAATGCACTACTCACCTCTGCAACCTGAACTATGACTTACCCTATCGTAAGAAGTTTCTGAAGAGATCTGTGGAACGGGGGGGGGGGGGGGGGGGGGGTCAAATCAAACAAAGCAAAATGAAGGTTTGAGCAGGTAATCACTCCACTGTCCCTTTACTAGGGGCTGTGCAGCAAAGGAACCCCGTGCAATGAGATTCGTGCATGTCAAAAAAAAAAAAAAAACTAATGGATGAAAATGTACAACGAAAATAAAATTATTGAAAAATTGGTTATTGAAAAATTCCTTTTCTTGGATTTTTACAAATACATACATGAAGCCTTTCTATCAGAATGTACCTGGACTATTATTTAAGATGCCAATACTGTTTTAAACTTATTTTTGAATATAATCTGTCCTCTACAGTATGTAGAGAATATGTTCCACAAGGCCCTGATATCCAACCAAACTGAACCGTACTCCACATGCAGCTTCAGACATTGTTTCCCATTCAGGAGTAGATTCAACCCTTAAATACAGAGCTGATATTTGACTATCACCTTTTACCTGGTGTGTGGAACTCTTCAATCAAACGTCCACCCTATCAGCACAGCACTGCATTTGCAAACATGTCACAAACTTGTGTTATCATTCTGTAAGCCCACTAACATTCTAAAATATAAAACCATGTATACCAAATGTGTCACAAACTTGTGTTAACATTCTGTAAGCCCACTAACATTTTATAATATAAAACCATTTACATCTGGCTATATCTATAGTGGGGTAATTTTTTGTTATTCCACTTAAGTGGGATAACATGAGCGGAATAACATGAGTGGAATAACACAAGAGAAATAACATGCTTACCGGGACTAGTTTCGAGTGTGTGTTTGCTTCCATTCCAGTCCAGAGGTGTGCTATTGAAATTCAGGACGGAGCTGTGCTTCAGTAGTTCAAACAATACCGCCACTGATACGTGTTTTAGAACAACATTAAAATGCCTGAAATCATTTCAGATTTTTATTGTTGTTTTGATTTGGACCCCGATTTCCTTCAAATGAGTTTAGGTAAGAAATATCAGTTACCGATCTGCCTGCATATTATTTAAATCCCAGCAGATTTCATCTTAGAGAGATGCGCACTGAAAATTGACAGAAGAGGCCATAAACAGGGTTCGAAATTAATCTGCGTTGAAAATGAAAGTAAATCCGCCGGGTAAAATAATCCCTGAATTAATTGATTTGATATAAAAAGTACACATTTTATTGCTGTTTATTTTGAAAACATACTTGTGGTATACATAGAATACTGAATGATTGTTCGTGGTATATGGTTTTTATTCACCATAGGAGGATGTCCTTACATTAAACCCCTCCTCCTGTGGCAAATAAAAACTGTACACCACGAACCATCATTCAGTATCCCCTATGCACTTCTCCTCTGGATACTTTGATTGAATGTCACCACAGACCAGGTAATTATCGCAGATATTTTTGGATTCAATCTTCGTCATCATGATGAGTCCTAAAACTTGAATGTAAGCCCCATTGTAATCCCTGAACCACAATTATTTCAAACATACTGTACTGTGTGTCATTCCTAATAGTCAAGCAACTTTATTTGTGTCTACAGGTACACAAATAACTTTTGTTTGTGAATGTATGCCATTCAAATTGAAATTTCTTTTAAATAATGTGTCACACTTCCAGTTAAATGAAAGTATAAAGTACATGTGAGCTGGAGAGACGAACATGAGAACTGATTGACTGGGTAACAGGTCTCTGCTAGCAGGATAAAAATCAAACACAGCTGTTTTGTAAAGCTATACATGGGAATGCATGTTGTTTTATAAATGTCCCAAACCCCTAAATTCACAAAGATATATCAATTATTTTATGGTCCCAATATGGTTGATCCCAAACATGTGAGACAATAATAGTTGGAAGTGATCAAGTGATTCTAGCTAACTAAATATATCCATAAACCTTACCTTCCGTGCACATCCGATCTGTGCAGGTTCCATGTGCAGGTTTGAAAGAAACACATGTTACTGTATAGCAAATAACATTCTCTTAATAAAAACACAATATTCATTCAAGGCACATGTTTCATGTGCACAATAGGTAAGATATATGGAATTATTTCATTACCAGTTGTTTTTTAAATAAACATAAATCTCACAGATCTTCTCAGCCAATCAGGTTCTGAGTATGGTTGTCACTTTTCTATGGGCCCTCTAAAAAGCTATCAGCATGTTAGAATGTTGAGACTTGCTTTAACAATGACATACATTCCATGTACTGTAAGCTAAATTACCTAGAGCAACACATAACCTATAAATATAATCCTTTTACTCAGAACACCTAACCATCGCTCAGTCAATTATCCAGCAGCTAAGGACCACTGCGTCAGATATTAACACCTAAATAAAACGACTTGGCTACAGAGCCAGACATCTTCTTAAAAGGGATAAGGGCCAATTTCAGATGCTCTCACGCTCCACTGGTGGCACTGGCTGCTAGTGTGAGCAACTCAAGCACTAATTAGCTTCTAACCAGCCCCAAGACAACCCCACAGAGCGACATCATCAGAGCACTGCTATTGTAATGATATCAAAGTATGTGGACTTCACAGCCTTCACTTCACTTCCTAATGTGTGCTTGTTTTGTTTAAAAGGGGGAGTTCTAAGAATACAAGGGGGGATTCTAAGAATAAAAGGCTAAGTTCTAAGAATAAAAGGAGGAATTCTCACTCCACTCGTTAGTTTGCAATCTCCGGTTTCAATCTGCTTATTTTAAAGCCAGGAAGAAAAGGTTCTTGAGAGCTGGGGGAGGTTTAACTACATTTAAAGCAAGCAGACAGTAATATTACAAAAGAAAATATGGCAAAATGAGAAATAATCAATTTGTGCATCTGCGTCACATTTTATTCTAATGTTACTGACTCATTTTCCGCTACATACGAAGAGTAGTGGAATAAAGCCTTATCAAGTTCAGAGATAGCACCACCTGCTATAGGCATGGCATCACTTTTATCTGAGAACATGGATTCACACTCATGCTTTATGCACAGGAACACATGCCTCCATTTGGCACCACAGCGGCTGCAGCAGCACAATCATTTAAATGTGTCCTATTTTTAAATTGCAATCTGTAAGCCTTACTTTAAAGTGACATAGGGTCAGATTAACTAAGGTTAACTCTAAATTTAAAATCACGAATGCAAATACTGAAGCAAAATCCTTCCCAATATCTTATTTACAAAACATCTGAACATAAGAACCACCACCCAACTTCCCCCCCTATCTTTGTAGCATCTAGGCTCCGATCCTGCCTCCACACAGTCTAGTGCTGGTGGCCAGTGACACTGCACTATAGCTGCTGCCATTTCAGTGAGATGTGCATATGAGTTCCAGTAACCCTGGTGAGTGTGCAAGGGGGGCCTATTCATTCACATGAGGGCAGCTCATATTCAGCAGCAGGCACTGAGGATCATTCATGTGCCATAAACATATTAATCAACCCCACAATGTTCAGTGCTCATTACTGTGTAATTACTGTGTAATGTTTGACAATGACATTAGTATATATTAACCATTGGTATAGGAACTGTTTACAGCCAATGAAAAACAAAGTGGTAATTAGCTACACGCTGGGGGTCAAACTCCAGTCCTCGAGGGAGGCCGCAGGGTCTTCTGATTTTCATTCGCACTTAAGTTCCCAAGTAACATAATTGATCAAATTATTTGTTCAATTGGACATATTTCATATTTTTCAAGGTCTTTTGCAGTTGATGATTTTTTAAATGCACTTGATTCAAGGTACATTTCCTATGAAACATGTTAAGGCCTGGAGAGAAGTGTTCAGTTTGTCCAATTAATCAAATAATCAGCCCAATGAAGTAAGTGAGAGCAGGGGTGGAGCGAAAGCCATCAGACCCTGCAGCCCTCCAGGAGCTCAGTTTGACACCCCTGAGCTACAGTACGCTAGTTATTAACTGTTAAACATAAAAGTGCCCCTTAAAATCCTGATCCTGACCCACCAATACAATCACCCTTTGTGGTGTGTTTGCCTGCAAGTCGTTTGAGAGCGGGCTTGTTTTTCATTTCTGATGTATAGGTCTCTATGCTGTATTGGAATGTAGGTCTTATTCTTTACTAGAATTAGTTTTTTGTTATTTTAGATTATAATGTGCATTATTTGTATACCATGCCCCCCTGTGTATAATGCACATGAATACGTTGCATTCTGATACCTCTTTTGTATAACGCGCTCTCATGTAAAACACACATCTTTTGTATAACGCGCTCTCATGTAAAACACACATCTTTTGTACACACACTTCTTGTAAAACACTGTAGTATACTAAATAGAAATAGATGTTATAGCCTCAGAATTATGGTAACACATTTAAAGCATATGCTTACCGGGAAAACAATCAATAATTACTACTGCAAGCTTTAGGCAATATTGACTAGCAGTTCAGACTACTCAGTTTTAGCTTTGCCAGAGAAAATAATGTTGGCTTAAACACATTTGAACCTTTATCATGAATGCAACGGTGCTTTGTGTGTCACGTATATTTTTTTAAACAAATTCAAACAACATCATGTCAGCATGCATGTATAATTTATAAAATACAAAGAAATAGTGTACTTACATCCACGATTACAAAATCGAGCCAGCACCAAGCATTGGTGAAATACTTCTTAAAGCCATACGCTATCCATTTTAGGAGCATTTCAAGAATGAACACATAGGTGAACACCTTATCTGCGTATTCCAGAACGTTTTTTATCACTTTTCTTTTTTCTATGTTGACATCTTCAAATGCCTGATGGAGAAAGAAAAATAATGTATAATTAACACCCCAGTCTCCACAGAAATGTGCATAATGAATAAATCTGTATAGACTGCTGTAAATACCAGAACACATGTAATTCCAGAAGAAAAAAAAAGGCGTGCCTTTATCAACATAGTATCTGTGTATTGATATCACTGCTAATGCTAAATATGAACAACATTAATTATTAGGGCATGCAAAAAAAAACAATAATGACGTGTGCTCTCAGCAACTGACAACAACAAGCTGTCATCCAGCTATGGCACATGTGTGCTTTACCATGCATAAAGAACCTATGCACAGCATGGAACCTGTTCCATTTTGTTGGTACAGATTGGTTAAAAAAAAAATGCCTCTGCATATTGTGCTGTATGTGGGTGAATGGTAATGCCTGCTACAATGGAATTAAGCAAAGCATCCAGCATTTATGGCTTTAAAACAACAGAGGCTCTTAATTCTGGAAGGATAGCTAATGTCTGGTACTGTGTGGGCTGTATCCATGGATGTGGTGCTGCTGAGGCTTTTAATCCAGACATTTGAACTTGATTTAAGCAGAATTACAAGGAAGTTAGCCTACATTTCCTGGAAATAGATGAGCACAAGTCTGGGTCTTAGACATACCATATACATCTATGTCTATTTGTGAAGAGAAGACATTAGGGAAGCTGGTTGCAGCCTCTGATTTGTTTCCCCTCGGGCGGTATTATAATTAGGATTAAAGTCATGTCAGATTGAACAAGCATAATCCTTGCTCTCTACAACATGTAGAACAATTTAAACCAAAAAGGCTAAATTCATTCATCATGTTACCACTTTTGTATATATATATATATATATATATATATATATATATATATATATATATATATATATATATATATATATATATCTTTATGTTTTTAATGCCAGAGCAGTACAGGCTATTAAAACTAAGCAAACCTACAGCCACAGTCCACATTCATACCAATGGCATGTTTCAGGAACCCCCCTCCACCACCACTCCACCCAACCTCAGTTCTAAATCGTAGGGAACATGAAGCCCAGGGGAAACTTGGGGTTTGATGCAGAAAAGTTGCCTCAAACTAGGTCTCCCGGTCTCCTGGAACCAGCTTTCAAGCCACTGTTCCTGGAAAAGGGGCTTCACGTTCCTTCAGCTTAAGTTTCCAAGTCTGGTGTCAGCTTCACAGGTTGCGGGGTTTCCTACACAGGGATCGTGAAGGCCAGACTACAAGAGGTCAACCCCTATAACATGAACTACAAAGGATTTCTTAACCTCTAACTTTGGGCTCCTAATTATGTGTAAAAGAAAAAAACTAAGAAAACAAAGTAAGCAAGTCAACTTACAAGAGCTCCACTGCTGAGTAGAATCATAAAGATGATAAAAGTTTCAAACCAGCTGTGCTCCACAATTCTGAAGCAGGTTTTTCGAAGTGTCCACCAGGTCTTGCCGACTCCCTCTGTGGTGTTAATGTCACAGCATGGGAACTGACGTACGCATGCTGATCAAAAAAATCCAGGTTTTAATAACCCTCAGAACACTTACAAGAAGACAGGCAGCAGCAAGAGTGTTAGTGTATGCATGGTTTAACCCTTCCCCCTTCGAACACAAAACCTGAAGCTGCATCTGAATGCTGACAGGTTAACTGACAGCTTACCTTGCACCAGATCAAAGCTTTGACAAGAACGCTGAAGCCTTTGTCTGCTGTTTTACTGTTTCTTTTGTTTACTATTCAGTGTTTAAATGTTTGACTGATTGTTTGTTACAGAACTGTGGGCAAACATGAAACTTGGTGTGTAAACTTAACCAAGTCTTCAGCAGGCCCATGAATTTAAGCCTCTGACAGTCTTTTTAGAGTTATGCAACTGTTATCATGTTGTTTTTTTTTTCCTTTTCTAAAGATGGGTAGGATACTTGGGAAAGGATTAAACCTGAATTTTCAATTGCTATATAAACAGATATTTTGTTTTTAAATACAAACTTGGTCTTAGTTTTCAAAAAAATGTAATACAAATAAAATAATGCTGCCATAGCTATTTATTTAGAAGTTTGACATTTTTTTAGATAGTTTTTTTTAAATATGCTGTTATTTACGTCATGGTAGGGTAAAGCTTTAATGTAAAGGTCCAGAAGTAAGAACATGAACACAAATAACAATTTGTTGCACCTCAGTTTATAACAGCAATTGTAATAAATATTGAACTAAAAAAAATTAAGACATCATGTCAGCAATTGAGAAATATAATCACATTTTTTTTGTACATTATGCAGATACTATTAATATATAATCATGAAAGCATTCATGCACATCAAATCTTTTTTTATAAAATAAAGGTGTTGGCCAATATAAGGCGCTTTGTATATTAAAGTATGTCTCTACAGGCTCATCCAATAGCTCTTAGCAATGGTAAACCTGCCATGCATACCTCCCTTGCTTGTTGATATTTGTGGAGATGGGACTGACCACTTACATTTTATATATATATATATATATATATATATATATATATATATATATATATATATATATATATATATAGTGATGCTTTTTGTAGTGTGATCCCAACGCTTCTTGTGAAATGTCTTAATTTCCAGTAGGGACCCCTCTAAAACCACCCAATTCATACTGCAGACCTGAGCGACCTCCAAAGGTAAAAACAATCATGGAGCTTGTCTATCAATGTCCTTTGCTGCTTTGACTCCCTCATATTCAACAAAGACTTCAACCTCTATACACTGGCAAGCTGCACTATGCATGCCTCACTGTAACTTGAGAGTAATACAGTAGCTGTCTGTGTCCCCATGACTACTTCATTTTTCTTTTTCTTTTTGTATAGACTGGGGAATGGAGTCTGGCTGTCTGAGATCACTTTCACACATCAATAGCAACACTTTGCATATGACTCTCCTGTCCTAATCCAGTTTTAGGCCTGTATAATGATCAGTGTGTTGGATAATCTAGTTGCTCCTACTTGATAAGAGATTACCGCTGTTACCCAACTGAAACCCAGTATCAACGACTCTTTAAAAGCTTTCTGTCACATGTCCAGAACAATGGAGCAATGGCATTGCAATTGCATTATTACATCCTGTGCTCATCTGACTGTCTCCATTACTGGCATCTGAGATGCTCTGAATTTAATTATTTCCTTCAACCCTAAAATATGAATATGGTAACAAAGTAGTTGCAACTCAATTTGTAATGACACTGAAACCCTTACTTAAGAAACACAGCCTTTTAACCCCCGGGAGTCGACATTAACTGTGTGATCAACAGCCTAATACAGCAATTAAAAAAGATAAAGGCAATGTATACCCTTCCTAATGGTAACATCCTCCATCCTCACCCTCTCTCCTCTCGGATTCCTCCATACAAGCACACGCATCAGCCTACGTATCTGTGTTTCTTTATCTAATGGGGTTTTTGTGTACTGATTCCAGTGTTACTGTACTTTTATGTGCTGGCTGTGTGTAACAGGCAGATGCTGGGCACTCCTGTAACTGTTCAGATTTCCTGAGAATAAGGCACGAAAACTAAGCACTTTCTTTAGCCTAATGTAGGACCAGATATCATATTTTAAAATGGAAATATAGAAAATGCAGTGCAACTGCATGTTTTAGACATCAGTAGCTAATGGAAGAGCAAAAGAGAAAATATTTAAGGGTTATGTTTTTTAGACAGTAATACTACGTGACAATACAATTAGTAGAGCTCAATTCAAACATGTTCAGTAGAAACCAGCATACGCACTCTCCTGACGGCTGAATGTACCTTGACTCATTGCATTAAAACCGCTGGAATTTAATATGCTTAACAGCTAAGCTGGGTTCAGCTGTTGCAAATGCTAGAGATGGTGGGATGTCCCATTGATGTATGATAAAAAAATCTGATGCTTCAAAAAAGGCAATGCCCTATGGGCACAGTGTGTCTGAGAAAGTGAGAGAGAGAGAGAGTGAGAGAGAGAGCGTTCATTGATTTGTTCAATGTGGCTGTTGGAGGGCGCTGGCGGCTTCAGCCCTGCTCCTAGCAGTCTGGGTTTCACATCACATAAAGAAAGAATACAGTACAATTGGCACAAGAGAGTAGCTTGTCTGGGGCAGGGTTGAAACACATTAATGACTGGGCATTATGTAGGAAAACATGCCCGCCATACCTGTTCTGGAGCTACAGTATATTAAAGAGAATATCCAGTGCTTTTAATAGCTACATATTCAATACATACAGATTCAATATATTCAACAAACATCACAATGTCAAAGGAGCAAATACAATGTAACCTGTTCATGTATAATTTGTTAACAACTTACTGTGTGAAAAGCAGTCCTCTGGGTCCAGGGACTCCTCGTCCAGTTCTGAATCCTCATCCTTGTCCTCCCCAGGCTTCCTCAGGTCCACCGTGCTGCCTTCAGACAGGCTGATCTCATCCAGCTTCTGCTGAGAGTAGGGGAGAGTCAGGGGCGTGTGGCACAAAAGCCATGTGCAGGTTCTACTGTACATGGCTGCAAAAGTGAAGTTTGAGTTACTACTAGAAAATCTAGAACTACTACTAGTGAACCATTTACGTTATATGTCAGAGGCAAGGTTTTGACAGGTATCACCTTGTGTGTAAAAACGGTGATAGCTGTCAAAACTCTCTGAACCCATAGCCAGGGTCAAGGGAGATGTCCAAACCTTATCAACAGCCACTTACTGTATCAGTTACCCTTTCTGATAGCTTTGTAGACAGACACTGATTACTGTAACACTTTACATTGTGTCTCTAATTACTGTGTATTTACATAGTAGTTACTTAGGAAATGCATGTGTGCTTACACATCATTACAATGTTATTATGCACAGTTACAATGTACTTAATGTGTAAATCTTTTTGCATGATATAACCCTAAAGGTCTCCACACACTGAACGCAATGCGATTTGTCCTGCGATAAAATGGCACTTTTGCTGCGACACTACCTTTCACACCAGTGGCGACAGGAGCGCGCAATGTGATAGGCGACTCTCCTCTGATTGCATCATCAGCTGGAAATAATCACACTTATGATAGTCCTGTTATACAGCTAATAAACATGTAAAATACATAATAGCTTTTCAGAATACTTATTTCAGTAAAGGTAAACAAATCATACACATCAGCTATATCCTAAAACACTGGGAACGTTTAAAAAATACAAGATTCTGTGCTTTTATATGAGACCCCCCAGTAGAGGAGACTGGTGTGCTAATAAGGGACCAGCCTTGATGGGTCGAATGGCCTTTTCTTATTCCCAAACTTTTTTTTTTTAATTTTTATTTATTTTCCCCCAATTTGGAATGTCCATATGTTTTTTATCCTCACTGTAGCGAGCCCCCACGCAGCAAAAATGTTCTGAGGGCATATGAGTGTCCTCCGATCTAACAAGCCTAAAGCCAGAATCGCCTTTATGCTGAGCAATCCAGAGCAGAGGTGGGCACGCTACCGATCCCGGAGAACAGGGTTTAGGCCTGCTTTTTATTCACTGTGAATGTGCTTGGTGTCTAGCCAGTAGGGTTCGCTGTTGCGCGATGAGCTGAAGCAATCCCTGCCGGTTTCCCAACCCCCACCCCTGGAGCGCTAGAGCCAATGTGATGCCTCCTTCGTCCCCAGAAAAATTCAGCCTGTGTGACTCATCCTGCACTCCCAGCGGCAGCACTTTAACTGGATGAGCCACTCGGGGACCCTTTGTTCCCAAACTTTTCTTATGATCTTATGTTCTTATGTATACAAACCCTGCATCCAAGATGCTAAACTAGATTGAAAAATATAAGAAGTAGATACATACATACATACATGCATGCATACATACATACATACATACCAGTGGAGGCTCCTTAGAGGAGGCAAGGGAGGCAGTGCATCCCTTGCCTCCTCTAAGGAAAAATTGTAGTCTGGGAGGAGTTGCAGGACTACAATTCCCAGAATGCCCAGGGACTGCCCTGTAACACCTGTAAGTCACCTTGGATAAAGGCATCTGCCAAATACGAAGAAGAAGAAGAAGAAGAAGAAGAAGAAGAAGAAGAAGAAGAAGAAGAAGAAGAATACAATAATAAGACTCTACTGCTGCTGGGGTTTTAAGGGGACCCCGAGCCCTCTGCCTTTTTTCTGCCTGCCCATTTTTTTGGTCACCAGCCGCCACTGATACATACATACATACCTACAAACGTCTACACACACTTATAGTAAGACTCAGTTCCTAAGTGATTTTATTTTTAACGTTACATTGTGATAACTGCTACCATATGTTATGATCTAATCTGTTTGAGAAATTACAGCTTTGGTTTCTTCGAAAGGGTTATTTCTAGAAATTTGTTAGGAGATTGTGATATGATAAGGAAAGCCCGCAAGATGTCGGACAATGCATTCAACCAAATGACCCAATTTTTAACCAAAGGAATCAAAACATCAGTTGTCTTTTATATTTCAGATTCTGCCAATGCTTTTGCATCTTTTTGACATTGAATGAATAAAAACAAAACACTTTACCTTACAGTCTCTTATATTTGCGTGGTTCTGGAGATGTGGGGTTAGTGACATGTAAAATACACATCTGTAGTACTTCAGTGACAGCAGATGGGTTTATGCTTTTGCCATTTTAAAAAAAGCTGGATGTAGTTGCATAAGACCTTTACAAAGTCTGTAGATGTATACAGCAAGTTTACCTATTATTATTTATTATTATTTATTTCTTAGCAGACGCCCTTATCCAGGGCGACTTACAATATACCACATTATTTTTACATACAATTACATTATTATTATTTTTTACATACAATGACCCATTTATACAGTTGGGTTTTTACTGGAGCAATCTAGGTAAAGTACCTTGCTCAAGGGTACAGCAGCAGTGTCCCCCACTGGGGGATTGAATCAAGAGTCCAGAGCCCTAACCACTACTCCACACTGCTGCCCTATTTGTGGTTGAATGCTAAAGAGACTCAAGAATCAGAATGTTCTTCTTCGTCTCAATTGCCAATGAAACATCATACATTCAGAAACAGAAACAACATCAGTTCAGAAACACAGCTATAATAAAACCATGCATGCTTTCTCTCAGTCTAACCCTTCAAAGACTTATCTGTGTGGACACAATGTATCCCAAAAATGCCTTTGTACTTATACTGTTCAGTGCTGCTGTAAACTGATCTCAACCCCACGTATACTTGTCTCTTATATTGTACAACACCTGCTAGTTTAATGCTTCACTGTGTTCCCTGATACTAGACTTTCCTGGTCCAGAAATGCTCATTTTGAAAATGCAACTGCCTTTAAAAGAAAAAAGAAAAATTATTTTATATGCTGTAGCTCCTAGTCTTTTTAACAGATGCATTTGCTCTAGCACAAGGCATACAAAATGCTTTCACTCTAGACTATTGAATAAAGTTGTTATGGTTTAGATAACTTCGATTATACAGAACATTTGTGCAGTCTTGCAGTTTTAGTTTTACTAATTGACAGACCTTTTTGAGAATGCAGTAATGTCGGCCATTGTGACAATCATATAATGCTTCCAACATGTGCTTATCAGCATCAGACATAATACAACAGGCTTCAGTCTAATTCCACACTAAATCCAATAACCTTACCATAGCCCTGGAACCATGAGCATACATGTTCTGTATATTCAAGAGTCATCTTTTCTCAGATCAATATTAACAGGGTGTCTTTGAGGCATAATCATGCTCTGTCAGTCAGTCTGCCAAAGCAGAATAATACTATTGCACAGTAATAAGGGTAACACTTTACAGTAAGCGTCTCCAATTACTGTGTAAAGTAGTAACTTAGGAAATACATGTGTTCTTACACAACATTACAATGTGTAAATCTTTATACACCATACATGTAAGTACACAATTGTATCAGAAAAGGGTCATGGTTAGGTTTAGAATTAGAGTTAGGGTTAGGGTTAGGGTTATATTGGGCAAAAAGATGTACCTACCCGTACCCGCACCTGTAGAGCAGTGGTTCCCTAACTTCTAAATTTCAAGGGGTGTAGATATTTTACTCACAGACCACTTCCAGCATGAGACCAAATCCATATTTATTGTACAAAGTACAAGTAGCCCCTGCACTACGCTTTGGGAACTTCTACTGTAGAACATGTACTTGCTGACCATATGCAAACTTCACTTGTAAGCATGAATATACAAACCCATCCATTTGTGGGTGTCTTTGTAGCAGGTGGACGAAGGTAAACACGACTTTGTAGTCTGTGTCGTGATGACAGTCACAAAGTGCTGCAAAGGGTTTCAAACTCATTACGCTGTTAGTAACAGAAATGCAGTTTCCTCTCTGATTCAACTCTCTTCATGGTTAAAAATAAAACGTGCCTGGGGTAAGGTCTGAATGAAGGGTTAAAGAAAAGCTCCATTTAGTCCAGTTCAGTAAATTCTGTTTCACAATTCCACCGGAAAGAGGGTGTTTGGGGGGGGGGGTATCACATGAACGTAGTTTAAAAGATATATATATAGTCTAGTACCCGTTATTGAGAGACGTTGAAGGATAACAACCCATAATAACCTTTTTTTTAGAAAAAAATGTGACACATCCTTTCAAAACAGACAAGCCTACCAATCAGGACAAGAGAACACTACTGATACCTTGAGTAAAGTCTTGGAGTAAAGCTTAACTGGGTTGTTCTACAGTATTTTCAATTCATTTGGTTCCCAAAAGACTGGTGTTATGTACTTTTTTTTTTTTTTGTAATAAAATCATATATACAATATGGATGGTGTTTGCTAGTACATGTACATTAAGGTACACATGGAATAAACTACTTTGTTATGCTATAGGGATCCACACAGGTGCAACCAACCACAGACTACTCTCCTTTACAATGTTATTGTGGTTAATTGTTTACCATAGTTTCCCTTTCTCATATTTTCTTGCAAATCACTCAACATTGTAAACCTAAGGCCAAGTGGGTCATTGCCTTAGCAGATCACCTTATGTCAATGTCAACATTAGCAAACTGGTTATTCTATCATTGCACTCTGATCAATAACATTTCCCTAACATAGGTTATTGCTCTGTGGAATGGTCGCTGCTTCTTACCAGGTGCTCTGATGTCTGTGTGTGTCACCTGCAATATCAGGGGCTATCAAGGTTGGAAATGTATTTTCAGTCATGTAAATTATAGGAGACTTTTTACTTCAAAGTAGGGAAGAACGTGTTGTGTATATATGAAAGGGTCAAGTGGGGAGACCTGCTGAATTTGGTTAATTTGACACGGAATGGCTCACTTTTATTTCAGTCAGGTGGTATTAGAAACGCCTAAAATATGCTTGATGTTTATCCAAGGTTAAAGTGAGTTCCCTGCCAGAACCACCACTTTGCTTAATTTTCAACAAACATATATATACAAACTGCAATAACCTTGTTCTGTGTCCCAAGTAAAAAAAAAAAAAAAAGATCAGCTGACATAAATCAATTGTATCCTGTGAGAATCTCATAGAGCCTCAAAGTGCCATCATGCTTCCCCAGGAGCCCATATATTTGACATATATCCATTGCTTCCTGCTGGCACTCAGTACTCTGCTTCTCTATGTGTGCGAGTCACACTATGCGCAGTGACAAAACTGGCAGGAGACCACAAAAGCTATCGCCATAGAAGGTCTCTGTTGGAGGACTCAAGGATCCCAAAGAGACCTCTTGTCACTCACAACCCCTCAGGTATGAACGTTGCAAAGAGAGTCTTCCAAAAATAAACTGCACTGGGCTTTACTGTGTGGAGCCTGAGCCCACTTCATCCTGTTCAGTTGTTCCCGACTGTGTGGTTTTCGGTGTGTAAAAGGAAAAGCCTTTTTGCCGCCTCGACAATGCGAATGTGAGATTTGTTTTCTCCGTAGCTCCCGGAAAGGTGACTGCACAGGATGGGATTACTGCTTAATTAACTCACAGAATACCAAGGTCACAATGCACTGAGGGAACCGGCCCAACAAATTCTTGCTTTCAAGGTCAAAATCTTTAGAGTTGTGCTGGGGGAACTTTTACTGGGACAATTTTTTATATTTCCTACAGGAGATATAAACTCACCACTACACTATTAAAAAAAAAAACTAAACGCTTTTTTTAAATGAAAAGCAGTTACATAGGACAACACTGACTGCACAAAAAATATAATGAGTGAGTGTTTAAAACAGAGGGGGGGTGGGGTAGGGATGGGGGTACAATAGGTATACAACTGGAATTGGACAATTATTTAAAACTAAAGACACACTTAATTATC
The DNA here is from genome assembly GCF_902713425.1 of Acipenser ruthenus. Lineage (NCBI taxonomy): Eukaryota > Metazoa > Chordata > Actinopteri > Acipenseriformes > Acipenseridae > Acipenser > Acipenser ruthenus. The sequence continues at coordinate 93,286,955 of NC_081191.1, read as the reverse complement.
CACTTGTGACAGAAATATAATGAGTTCTGGTTGTAAATCTCCCTCCCAACCTGTGAAAGTAGCAAAAGAGAAAGACTTGGACGGACTGGCCTGACAGTTCATTTCCTGGGTCGGGAAGTCGGTCAGCCTGGAAGAAGGCGAGACTCCGTTGCAGGAACATATTGACCCGGAAGGTAAACGAGGTAGCAGCTGCAGGTAATAGAGACAGCTGAAATTGTTTACCAAGGGGTCATGCATGATAGCATAAAGGGGCCGGAGAATTGAAAATCTTTTCCTTCGCTTGGGTTTAAGAGATACGAGGAAGTGGAAGGACCGGGAGAGTTCCCAAACTAAAAAATAAAGAGTTTGTGAGTGTTTTGTTTGTTTTGTCTGTTTAGTAACTGTCTGTGTTTTTGTTATATAGCACTAGACGGCTAAACATGAATCTGGAGCTGTCGCCAAGGGCCAGCACAAAACCGGATCAACACTGCACTACAGTCACGATTAGCATTGTTATCACTACTTGTTTCACAATTATAGCATGTATTATATTGTACTTCACAACAAGCACTGAGAGCACTCACTTTGGACTTGTGATCGTATGTGTGTCTAATTGTGTGTGTTAGTACTGTGCTTACTGTTTACGGGACTGCAACCCTTTTTACTACTGTGCAATACACATTGTTGTGTATTGCCAGCGCATTATTATTTGCTGGCTGGTCATCAGTCTATTGGATTAATAATCATTAAACCAACCATTTCACCCGTATTTTTGTTATCTGTTTGTTCTTGGGATTACTGCATCCGCACCACACCTGCTATACACCTGCTACTAATTACCACTTCGCCACACCACTACAAGAATTACTCATTCAAAAGACACTTATAGGGACAACAAATAATAACAGTTGCAATAAATGAATACATCTCTCAACGTAGCTCAATGAGAAGCTTTTTAAATGGCTGTAGAAAGCTCTGAAAGTTAACATGCAAACGGGTGCATGCCTTTTCTCTAGGTGCTGCTGTTTGACTGTTTTAAAGCAACGGCTTCAATGCCAGCATTCCTACAGCATATCAGCTCCAGTATTACTTTCCTTATGCCCTCATTTCCCCCTATTGCTTTACACCACATCCACATGGCCCACACTCCATGTGTGCGACTCAGAGATGCTTGGCATCATTAGCTCCTACAATGCCCAGTGTTCAGTGAAGCCTGGTAGTGTTGCACATAGCAGTGGTATTTACCATCAACACCGGCTTAAAAATAGCCTCAACAGAGAAGGGGTACAAAGCAGTGTTTACCGTGTTGCAAACAGCAATGAAATAGGACTCTGTATATCTTTATCAGCCTACCTGCGTGCACATGGCGAAGATATTTATGTGGTCTTTATCAAAACAACTGGCAGGAAATACCTGAAATTTCAGCAAAACAAGCAATTATTTATTTATTTTTTCTTAATAATGTCACCTTATTATTTTTGGAATTTTTTTGAATAATTCAATGTACTGCATGTGGATGTTCCAAATTCAGTTTTCTGTGTGTGTTTTTTCATGATTTTTTGATGAATTGCAATTGAAACGTCTGCATCGCAGGGTTTTACTAAAGAACATTCTTTTTTTATGTCCCCATGCAATTTTACCAATGTAATGGAACTGCGTGATAAATAAAGAGAATGGGGAAAAAACTATAGTATAGTTGATACTGATTTATTTATTTTTTATACCAAAAGTTGTATAAAAAACTACAGGTATTTGAATGTTTGTTTATTCTAAGTGCTTTAATACTGTATCACCACATTCCAGATGATCTGTGAACAACAGTAGCAATCCAATAATACAGCTGTGTACTCCTATATAAGATTGCCTGGGGCTAATGCACTACACACAGATTATCACAAACCTGTTCAATCCATACATGTGTTGTTCAAATTAGGGATGCTAGATTCTATTTAATTTAATAAACATTTAAACTTTTTAAAATATATAGTTTAAACGTTTAAACGTTAAAATAAAAACATTTTGAAAAGACGCTGTGTAATGGGGGGCAGTATGTATCCCCCTCGATGTGCGGTCTCGACAGCAGGAGAAAAACGGAAGTTGGCCATCTTGGGGGAAGTGCATTAGCTGCAAGGGCTCCGAGCATTTTAAAATAATTATTATAGAAATATTATGCAATCTAATTATTCAAACAGTGCTAAAATCAAAATCGCTAATTTATCCTACTTACTGTATATAAGAGACAATAACTAGTTATGTTTACACCAAACTGACTTTATTCCAAGGACAGTACCACGTTAATTCAAATAATCAATATTTCATTTAATAACACCGTGTAACAAATTTTTTTTTTTTTTTTTTTTTTGTTCCTGGGTAGTAAGTGTTATTTCCTAATTGCTTATGCCTCAAAAGTATAGAACATGGCTATTATTCCCCACAAACTTTGCTTTTGTGACCAGGACAGTGATATTTTGAAATTGGCCTATTTTCCAGAACATTCCAGATAGATTCAGTGCTGAGTAAACTTGGAGTAACTTCTAGAACTTTCTAGAACTTTCCAGAAATATAAATAGTAGTATAAATACAGGGGCCTTAAGCCAACCAGTTCAGTTTAGTTCCAGCTGCCTAAGTGGATACATATCTGCATTTTTCTGAGATGGCATCAAGGTCATAGGAGACTTCAAAATGGTGGCATTCCTGATGAGTCTCCAAGGCGGTTTTACCAAGTTTCCCTGCTATCTTTGCCTTTGGGACAGCAGGGACACCAAGGTGCACTACCACAGGCGGGACTGGCCACAGCAGACCGAGTTCTCTGTGGGGAGGAACAACGTCAAGTGGGAGCCACTGGTGGACCCCCAGAAGGTGCTGATGCCACCACTGCACATCAAATTGGGCCTTATGAAACAATTTGTCAGAGCTCTAGATAAGGAGTCGGCAGCCTTCAAGTACCTTCAAGACTTCTTCCCTAAGCTGTCTGAGGCAAAGGTCAAAGCCGGTGTCTTCGTCGGACCACAGATAAAGAAGATCCTGGAGTGCAATGAATTCCCCAAGAAGCTCACTGGTAAGGAGAAAGTGGCTTGGAACAGCTTTGTCGCAGTGGTTCGGGGCTTCCTGGGCAATCACAAGGCCGAAAACTATGTGGAGCTGGTTGAGACTCTGGTGAAGAACTACGACACAATGGGCTGTAGGATGTCCCTCAAAGTCCATATCCTTGATGCTCATCTTGATAAATTCAAGGAGAACATGGGAGCGTACTCGGAGGAGCAAGGCGAGCGCTTCCACCATAATATACTGGACTTTGAATGCCGCTACCAAGGACAGTATAACGAGAACATGATGGGAGACTACATTTTGGGGCTGATTCGTGAAAGTGATTTACAGTATAATCGTAAATCTCGAAAAACTACTCACTTCTAAATCTTTTGTAGTCATTTTTGTATTACTTTAGTATAAATACATGTTAATTTGGATTCATATGTTGTTTTCTGACTTTATGTGAACGAAAAGACACAAATTCGCCTGTTTTCTCATTGGAAATAGGTAAATTTCAAAATATCACTGTCCTGGTCACAAAAGCAAAGTTTGTGGGGAATAGCCATTTTCTATACTTTTGAGGCATAAGCAATTAGGAAATAACACTTAATACCCAGGAACAAAAATTGTGTTACATAGTGTAATAATAATAATAATAATAATAATAATAATAATAATAATAATAATAATAGTTTGTACTTATCTGACTGGCAGCAGTGGAAAAAAAAGAATAGCAAAAAATAAACATAATATGGAAGCAAACTTTTGTTTAAAAAAAAAAAACGTATTAACATTGCTCGAATCACAGTCCCAGAATCGCAAAAAATAATAGTAAAAATAAAAAATAAAAAATCAACACAGCCTTCTGTAATCTGACTCAACAAAAGACATTCGAATCTGAGACAAGTCGAATCTGGTATCCTCCCCAATTGAAATTGGTTGCATGCCATTTGCGATCATCTCAATAATCAACCGAGCTATGTTTTCAGCCCGAATTTTATCGCATTTCGCTTGCATGTCTGGGCCCCACCTCCTCCACGCCATAGAAACAGACTGGTCATGTGACCAAAAGCATGCTGGACATTGGGAGGTGAATATCTAATGACAATCATGCCATGTGACAAAGGTAGGAAGTAATAAAAATTTTTAAAAAATAATGAGTAGCTGTTATTTGCAGTCAGCCGCTTCTTAATATTTTGACAAAATTTAAATGATTAAGCAAAATTAAAAACGTATGACACTTTACTTACATTTAAACTCTAAATGATTTACACCCCTAGTTCAAATCCAATAATACAGCTGCATACATGCCAACAGTCCCTATATGGTTGGGACAATCCCGATTTTCTAGCAAATGTCCCGCGTCCCGGTGCATAGGAAGAAAGTCCCGATATTTACCCATAGAAAAAAAAATATTTATTCAGCACAGTTGAGTTAGTGAAAACCAGATGCTGTGCTCTTTGTGCGGCTGACACATCTGCTGATACAAAGGTAAGAACGCTTCATTACGTCTATTTTTACTGTCGTGATGGTTGTGTCGTGTTGAGTTGGGGGGGATACGTCTATTATATGATAATGAGTGTTTTCTGTGTATGACTCCTCCCATGTGTATGATGCGTATGACCCCCCCCCCCTGCGGAGATGAGTGTCCCGCTGAACAGTTTCCAAATGTTGGCAAGTATGCAGCGGTATACTCCTATATAAGATTGCCTGGGGCTAATGCACTACACGCAGATTATTACAAGGCTGTTTAAGAAGTAGAAGCGGCTTTTAACAGCCTCTCCTGATAAAGCATCAGCAAGCATGTACTGTAGGCCTAAGTGAATGGAAACAGCGTCAGATGAAATGTCAGATAAAGATGATTCATTGGAGTGTATCCATCAATTTCATTTCATTCCCCACATCGTTTTGTGCTTTTGAATTCAGATCTCCTGATGAGATGAGGGTCAGTCAGTTGCACAGCGTTGCTGCAGTCCGGCGCGATGAGAGCACAGCTCAATCCGGAGCTGAGCAACCTGTCATTCTGTCCATGACTGCATGGTATTTACTATTCAACCTCCAAATCTATATTACACGGCAGACCAGCAGAGAAAATTAAGGAGTCTTTTGTACTTTACTAGAATTTTTACATGAGCATCAGCATTGATGATGCAAAAAAAAAACAACTGAGGACACGGCATATTCACAAACTGAAAAAAGCCAGCAACCACTTAAGCCCACTACTTAAGTGGTGTTGCCTAATAGTGTGAATTTAGGAGGCACAGGAGCTAGTATATCAAACAGAAATGAATTCTGACACTTTCGCAACTTTCATGAGACCCATAGCTTTCAGATGGACATAAACAAATAAGACATTTACAGACTGTTTTATGCTGACTGCAAATACTTTAAAGTATTTTTTTGGAATCCATATGGAACAGACACACAAGGTTCATACAGTACAGTATATGACATGAGTTCAATTCCTGGGTACTGTATGTGTTTCCTCTGCTTGTGGTTGATGATGAAATATAAATCATATCTATCAGGGCAGGTATACGAATGCAAAAGAAAAGCCATGTCACTCAAAAAAAAACATTTTGATGGCCTTGGACACGATTGATTTCCCATGTGGGGGGTGACATTGACAAATAACATTATTACCTTTTTAAAGCACGTGTCAATGGATTACCAACACAAAAGAATGAATTGACCTAAGAGGTGGCATGACCCTTGTTGGTCCACTCTATATTTTATCACCTATTTTATTGTGCAATCCAATCAGCTCACAGCAGACATGGAAACTGCAAAATCCATCGTAAATATAAACAGGACTGTTGTCAGAATTGAGGAGGGAGGGCTTACACATGGATAAGCACCTTGAACTAAAACAAAATGACTGTCATGTACTGACAGCGTCTTCATACAGTATACTAGCCGGTCAGAAGACATTCTGTGAATTACATTTCCATCTGATTAAGCCATATGTCACAGGCAGTGTTGTGTGATACAGTGTCATTACGGATTCTGTCCTGTCCCCTGTCAATGAGATGTGATGAGGTTAAACGGGTTCAGTACATTAATGTGGGGTACAGGTGGAACAAACACAGTAAGCGCTGTGGACCTCAAGTACCTGAATTGTGCACCCCTGCCTCAACTTACTTAAAAAACTGAATAATTATTGATATACTGAAATATACAATACATTTTAAATAATGAAATATGCCTTTTTTGATGAATATCCCGGATAAAACTCCTTATATACTCCAGCACCCATTTGTTTTATAGATATTGCAGATATTGTACTGAGTACCCCCTGGTAAAGCTAAAGCATTGTGGTACTGAGCACTGCTTTGGGGATTGTAACATTGAGGATCCTTGCATGGACTGGCAGGCATCAAGGGAAAGCTATCCTCTGAATGGCATTGATTGCTGTAAATCTAATAAAGGAGGCTTCTGGCTAATTATCCTGAAGCCTGTCTTGTGTTTTGTGTGAAGTAGGATCATGTAAGATTCACACATTCATTCTGAAATTAGTACTTGTTTTTTTGTTTCTATTTTCCTAGCAATGTGTCTTTTTGGAAGACAGAAAACGGTATTGTGTCCCTTTAATCTGAGGCAGGGGGATTACAGTTCCTGACAGCGCTCCGCACTGAAGGGATTTGTTGCCTCTCCTGTGACCGTGACCGGCAGCTTTGGAGCGATTAACCTCTGAGAGGAGAGCTCCCACCTCAGTGCCTGACAGCCAGCCCACAATCTGACATGCACCCAAAACTGCGGGGAGCAGCTGGAAAAAAAACCTCCTGTTAATAAGACAAAGCAATTTTCAAGTGCCAGCAAGCCTTCATTCCAACATAAACCACCTGGGATACAACAAGCACCCCATCTCTGGACATCTTGCCATGGGAAGTGGGAAGCCAGCCCAGTTCTGAGTATTCACACTGTTTTTTTTTCGCTGTTAGCTGCACGCTTTACTTTTTTTTATTGTGTATTTATTTTTATTTTTATTTTACTATGTCCCTATTAAAGCTAATAACTTGCAGTTTTAAAATCAACATTTCAAAATTAAATTGCTGAATTCAAAAACACTATTATTTAAAAAGATGAATATTTGTACAACAAACCTCGTGCAGAATATATTTTTGCATACAGTTTTTAAACTGTTGTTTCCATTAGTTGTATTTTGTTTTAGAACCACTTTCATTTGTGAAAGTAAAACAACAAGTTTAACTTTGTAAAAACTGTCAAGCTTGGTGTAATTTGAAAGAGGGATTGGTATTGTTTAAAATAAAGAAAGCTTGTAATTATAGATTTTTCTTGGTTTGTGAGTTATGTTTATTTGAATATAATAATATAGGCGAAATCACTACTTTTTGCAAAAAATCCTAAGAATCTTCAGAAGGGTTATAGAACTATTCTGGGGTCTGTAGGGTTAAATAATTGTTCTGTTGCTCATTTGCTGTGCCTCGTTCGATGGGGCTTTGTGAGTCACGCGATCATTACAGTATGGAAGAGCTGCTGCTGATGATGCTCTGGGTCATTTTGTTACACAACTTGTCACATGGGAGCTTGAATGAGAGAAACCACTTCCTATTGACATCTCAATTACATCAGTGACAAAATACAACATACAAGAAACAAAAAAACAACAACAACAACAACAACAACAATAATAATAATAATAATTAATCATTCAATCATAAAGTCTGAAAAACACAGAAATATCTTAGAAGTCCAAAAAGAAACTTGGTAAATTGTAAATAAATTGTGAATTCGAAACATTGAGAAAGAGTTAAGAGTTCAAACAAGTGTCACTGAATTTGGTAAATTCTAAATGTACCACTTTTGGTCCAGTTTACTGTATAACTATGGATGAAAGTAGTACCTTAGTCCAAAAACCTTAATTTTATTCAATTTCTCTCAATCGTTGCCCACGGCTCTGACCCACACTCCCGAACCACACAGACACAGTAGGGATTCAGGGAAATGGATTAGGGAATGGTTAACATGTAGAAAACAGAAAGTACTGATTAGAGATTAGAGGAGAAACCTCAAAATGGAGCGAGGTAACCAGTGGAGCGAGGTAACCAGTGGTGTACCACAGGGATCAGTATTCGGTCCTCTGCTATTCCTAATCTACATTAATGATTTAGATTCTGGTATAGTAAGCAAACTTGTTAAATTTGCAGATGACACAAAAATAGGAGGAGTGGCAAACACTGTTGCAGCAGCAAAGGTCATTCAAAATGATCTAGACAGCATTCAGAACTGGGCAGACACATGGCAAAGGACATTTAATAGAGAAAAGTGTAAGGTACTGCACACAGGCAATAAAAATGTGCATTATAAATATCATATGGGAGATACTGAAATTGAAGAAGGAATCTGTGAAAAAGACCTAGGAGTTTATGTTGACTCAGAAATATCTTCATCGAGACAATGTGAAGAAGCTATAAAAAAGGCCAACAAGATGCTCGGATATATTATGAAAAGTGTTGAATTTAAATCAAGGGAAGAAATGTTAAAACTTTACAATGCATCAGTAAGACCTCATCTAGAATATTGTGTTCAGTTCTGGTCACCTTGTTACAAAAAGGATATTGCAGCTCTAGAAAGAGTGCAAAGAAGAGCAACCAGAATTATCCCAGGTTTAAAAGGCATGTCGTATGCAGACAGGCTAAAAGAATTGAATCTATTCAGTCTTGAACAAAGAAGACTACGCAGTGATCTGATTCAAGCATTCAGAATTCTAAAAGGTATTGACAATGTCGACCCAGGGGACTTTTTCGACCTGAAAAAAGAAACAAGGACCAAGGGTCACAAATGGAGATTAGATAAAGGGGCATTCAGAACAGAAAATAGGAGGCACTTTTTTACACAGAGAATTGTGAGGGTCTGGAACCAACTCCCCAGTAATGTTGTTGAAGCTGACACCCTGGGATTCTTCAAGAAGCTACTTGATGAGATTCTGAGATCAATAAGCTATTAACAACCAAACGAGCAAGATGAGCCGAATGGCCTCCTCTCGTTTGTAAACTTATGTTCTTATGATACCTGGCTTTCTGCACACTGTAAAACGCTAGGCTCTGACCCACACAGACACCTGGTTTCTGCACACTGTAGAATGCTAGGCTCTGACCCACACAGACACCTGTCTTTCTGCATACTGTAGAACACTAAGCTCTGACCCACACAGACACCTGTCTTTCTGCACACTGTAGAACGCTAAGCTCTGACCCACACAGACACCTGTCTTTCTGCATACTGTAGAACGCTAAGCTCTGACCCACACAGACACCTGCTTTCTGCACACTGTAGAACACTAGGCTCTGACCCACACAGACACCTGTCTTTCTGCACACTGTAGAACGCTAGGCTCTGACCCACACAGACACCCGTCTTTCTGCACACTGTAGAATGCTAGGGTCTGACCCACACAGACACCTGTCTTTCTGCACACTGTAGAACACTAGGCTCTGACCCACAGCTCTGACCCACATAGAAACCTGGTCTGACCAGCACAGCTGTTTGGTTGCTGTCACAGAACAATTACTTTGGGATTGAGGCTAACAGTAAACAGCTTTATAACATAAATTAAGGACTGATGGCATGCAGTCTCTGCAGGTCTGCTGCTGAGAATCCTACCCCCAAGTGCCTCAGCACATTTAAAGGTGCAGCAACCATTTCAAAATTAATTGTGTTTTTAAACCAGAATGAAACCGCTGAATTTGTGGAATTCCTTAAAGCAAGCCTTGCATCTGCATATAAAAGCAGCATAATGGGAAGAATGTGAATCGCATGCTTATTTTGTCATTGGAATTTGAATGAACACAAGATGGATTCCAAAATGAGAAAAAAAGTCTAGGTCCCAAGTTTCATCAACTAGAATGCTGGTCCAGACTATTTGCTGAAGAGAAAGTACTCAAGACAAACTCTCAATCGCCTGGTATATATTTGACATATTACTTTTACAAAATACAATCATTTACCCTTGTGGCAGGATGGCTTGGTGCTGACATCACAGACCAGGAAGAGATAGGCCAGTACTGAGTATTTATTAATTACCAAAATAAATGTTTAAACAAAACAGACACACTTCTTCAAAACAAAACGGCATGGTGGCCAAAACAAACAGACAATAATCTTTTAACAAGTGTTGTGGTGTTACAAAACCAGCACGCAAAGAAATTGTTATTTTCTTTTAAGTTCTTAAATCTTTTCACTTACGTTCCTCCTCTGAGTAACCCAACCCCGGTCAGGAAAAGCTGATGGTTTTTATATCGTGGTCGAAGGATTAACTGGCCATCAATTACCTAGTTTATCCCTCTACCACATTCTGCACAGGGTTTCTCATACGCATGGTCAACAGCCAGTTTGTCAATAAGAGATGTAGTCTGGCAGGGACGAGAAGCAAACATCATCTCTGCCAAACTACATTAAATTATAACAATAAAACACACATAAAACAGTACCTAAAACAGTAATAATAACACAAGATTCAGTCTTGAACAAAGAAGACTACGCGGTGATCTGATTCAAGCATTCAAAACCCTAAAAGATATAGACAATGTCGACCCAGGGGACTTTTTTGACCTGAAAAAAGAAACAAGGACCAGGGGTCACAAATGGAGATTAGATAAAGGGGCATTCAGAACAGAAAATAGGAGGTACTTTTTTACACAGAATTGTGAGGGTCTGGAACCAACTCCCCAGTAATGTTGTTGAAGCTGACACCCTGGGATCCTTCAAGAAGCTGCTTGATGAAATTCTGGGATCAATAAGCTACTAACAACCAAACGAGCAAGATGGGCCGAATGGCCTCCTCTCGTTTGTAGACTTTCTTATGTTCTTATGTTCTTAAGACAACACAAATAAACAGAGGAGCGGGGTTACCCCGTCACAACTCTATATAAAATAAACCCTGTATTCCTACAGAAATCGATTACTTTCCAATTATTACACAATTGTAATTTTCTAAAGAAATGTCCAGTACAAATATACTAAACAGCACCTCACAACACCTCACAGAAGGGTCTTATCTATCACACACCCTGTCGTGGGTTATTGCTTACTTAATCTTTCTGCATGAAAAACAAAATGCTGTAGCATTTCAGGAGAGCTGAAGCTGCCGCATGATTGAACAATAAGCTGTACCACAATCAAAGCTAACCACACCACCACTGTGTGCAGAGTCCTTGTTGATTGAATGATTGATTGAGCCTGGGGTGCTCCACTGCACTCTCGGTGGCACTGTTATCCCACATTGAAGATGATGATTCATTTCTGTGCTCATTTAATCCAGCGCCTCTGGAGCTTTGAAGTGCCACACTTTCTGTTCAGTAACAGAACTGGCTCCAGGTACTTCTCCAGGTACTTCATATATCTGCTAAAAAACAAAGCAGTCTGCTGTTTGTTTGTTTGTTTATTTGGAAGGCCTCATCCCGGTTCTGTCGAAGGTGTTCTTGCTGTCTGATAGGATTAATATTGCTATCCAAACACAGTATGCCAACTGCACTTCAAAATCAGAGGCCTAGTCACAACACTGATTACATTAAATTAATCTGTCCTGTACTGTATGTCAGGAATTGAATGTAATACTCATACAGGGGCGGGCTGGGAACATATTTGCATACTGGTACTACTTTTAGAAACATTCTCCTCAGTATTTTTGTTTTTTACGCACGTTCCCTCCCCAGCACAATATAACTAGAGTACCACGGCTGATTCTATTAAAGGGACTATTTCACTTCTCACACGTTAAATACCCTATTTGTGCATTCTGGATGATTGACTCTCTGCTATCATTTTAAAAAGCAATGTTGTGCTGGAATAGTAGGTAAGCATGAATTGAATATAAATAATGATCTATGCATAAATAAAACTAGAGAATCATACAAAACCTACATATAGTGCAGGAATGGAAATGTGATTTATGTTGCATAAATATATTAGAAAATCCAGATTTTACTACGAGCTTCATTAGCAAGTCCACAGCTACAAAGTACAGCTCTGTTTTATTAAGCTCATTGTACATTGGATGGAGCAGATATGCAATTGGATTACTTTAATCACTGCAGTATTAGGATATAAACAGGTAAGAAATGTAATATTAGGAAAATTAAGATAAGGTATCACTTATATACACTGAAGCAATAAAACATACAAAGGAGGTCTGTCACTTATAAAAGCTTCCCAGAGTAAAAGCATAGCAAAGTGTAATAAAGCACAGAGAAAGCCTGGTAAAGCATGGGTAAGCATTTTAAAGCACAGAGAGGTAAGGTAAAGCATAACCAGGGTAAGCTATGGTAAATGCAGAGTCTGTGAATGTTTTGCATTCATTGCAGTTTGGATTTAGAGCCAAGGACTCTACGGAATCTGCTTTCTCCTAGAGAAGATAAAACTGTGAGATACCATCACTGTAACATTTTGAGTAAGTACCAGTTGCTGAGTTTTGATAATTATGTCAACATTTCTTATGCAAAAATAGTATTTAAAATGTTGCATGGATTATGTACTCCACCCTTAAAGGAATTCATGAAAAAACTCTCTGAAGATATTAACAAGCTCACAAGGGAAGATGTATGTGGGAATTATAAAGTGGAAAGGCGCAGAACAGCATGTGCCCAAACAGCTCTCTCTATAAGAGGTACTTTATTCTGGAACTCACTTCCTTCAGAAATTAAGATCTTAAGGGATTTAAAAATATTTTGTAATAAACTTAAGACTTGGTTGAAACATAATCAATTATCCATCCACTCTTTGTAACCACTTAATCCTATAGATTGCAGGTTGCAGTGAGCTGGAGCCTAACTCAGCAGACACAGGACTACACCCTGGATGGGACACCAGTCTACCGCAGGGCAACTAAGGGGCAATTTATGGAGGCCAATCCACCTAGCCAGCATGTCTTTGGACTGTGGGAGGAAACCGGAGTACCTGGAGAAAACCTACGTGAACACGGGGAGAACATGCAAACTCCACACAAACAGACCCCTGAGGCCAGAAGCGAACCCAGGACCGTGGAGCTGTGTGGCAGTAGTGCTAACCACCACACCACCATGCCATCCATAATCAATTATGCAATCATTTATTTATTCAGAATGTATATGAATTTGAATTGTGTATGTTGGATATTTATATTATATAAATTGTAATGTAACTTGATTATGTAAGTTGCTGATTGTTATGTACGTTTAATAGGTAATTTATGACTTTAATGTTGTATGTAATCAAATATTCAATAGGAGGTTATTGCTATAGAGTAGAAGTAATATGGAGATTTATTGCAGTTGTCATCAATGACTGCCTGGGGACTGTCAATGGAAATTAGCATCCTGGCTGAATTGAAAATGCAATGCATCTTGTGTCATGTAAGTGATAAATTGTTATAAATTGTATGTGTCTCTGATAAATAAATACAATAAACAAAAAAAAACATAGTATAACCATGGGGAAAGTCTGGTAAAAGTGCTACGCAAAAATACTGTGGTAAACTTTTAGCAGGGGCGCTAGAGCTGGCTTACAAGTTTAAAGTAGTTCTAAACAACACGGCATGGCCTTCCTGTATTAATGCAGTGCAGTTCATCTTGAATTCCATGTGGTTAATTTTCACCATATTCTATAATAGGCAGAGCACTCATGGCCAGTGAGTGAAAAGCTCTTGTTAAAGTGATCATATGTCACTTTGATAATTCAAAGTGCACCGTGTTCCTAGGGCTTTCACTGGAAAGACTTTTCAGTGTCTGGAAAGTAATTTTGGTATATAAATAGGGTGTGTACAACTTGAATGAACAGTGTATTTCCCACAAGCCACTGTTGGGATATTTCCATCAGTTTCTATAATACTTGTTTTCACTGGTTACAAGACAAGAGAGGCATTAAGTATAAATGTAATGCTTAAAATATAATATAAAAAATTAACCTCTGAAACCAGCGATTAGCAAAAAGGACACAACTACAATGAACCAATTTAGGAGTACTTTCTAATACTTACTGCAAATTCCACTCTGAAACTAGTATTAAGTAAAGAACAAACACTACTAAGAATTACTTAAATCGAATCTAAATTGCAATGTAAAAAGTTACCAAATCTAAACATGCTGATTACTTGTATTCAAAATGACTGCTAATTACTTTAAAATACTTCAAATGCAAATGTGTCCAATATGGAATCGTTCTTTTCCTGTTTAAATGTGCTTATTTTAATTGTTTTAGTAGATTTAAGTGCAGCCTGACAGATTCACATCACAACAAACTCTGCCGTTATTTATATCCACTGCGATAAAATCCACAGTTAGTTTTTTTCATTCTGTGCACACTCTTCTATAAATCTGGTTTGTTTTACTGATATGTTTTTGGAAAGGTGTAATGAGTATGGAATGGGGATTGACAAAAAAAACAAAACAAAAATGTCTGTAATGGACTTTCCAGCTAAAGCAATTAAGCTTTCAAGGAATTCCTGTAATCATGTATCCTTCACAGTGCCCATACTTAATCTTTCAAGTCTTGTATCAGTTTCTGTGAACCCTTATCCTGGTACTTGCTGCCTCTTCACTGTGCCAGCCTCAAAAGCTTTAAACACAGCTTTCAAGACCTCAAAACACTTCCAAAGTCCCTTGTATAGGGTCAGTGAAGATTTAAAGAAACAGCTTGTATATTGTTTACATTTGAAGAATCACAAGAATTGTCAGAACTCAGATAGCACAGAACAAACCTTCCTACAGTAACAATCTCTGTGTATCTTCATGAAATAAATGAATAATGGGTCTATCAACAATCAACACTGGGGATAAACACCAGCGGTGAAGATATAGAGCCAAACAGTGTCTCTATTTATTGTATACACATCACTGTTTAGAGCTTAGAACAGACATTTTAGTAGCCCTGTGGTAGGGTTAGAGCTCTGCACATGTAAATAATGGTTTTGTATTTTAGTTTCCTTTTACTGGTGTAAATAAAGTTTATGTATTTTGAATTTAAGTTTGGCTGGGTCTTAACTGATGGTCAATATAGCCCAGCCTCATGATATAAAAGAGAAGCCAGATGCTTTGTGTTTTGGTTAGTTCAGAGAAAGGACTGGGAGCAGTAGCTTGTGCTCCCTGCCACTGCACTGTGACAGTTC
Source organism: Acipenser ruthenus (assembly GCF_902713425.1). Classification (NCBI taxonomy): domain Eukaryota; kingdom Metazoa; phylum Chordata; class Actinopteri; order Acipenseriformes; family Acipenseridae; genus Acipenser; species Acipenser ruthenus. The sequence continues at coordinate 93,271,846 of NC_081191.1, read as the reverse complement.
TGATTGGGTGTGTGTTTTTGATCTGTATTTTGGATTGGTCTGTTTGTTTAAATCTTTTGTTTGTTTTTGTTATTTAATACAAGTCCACAGCCACGCTTAACTGCGGTCTTCCACCTCTGTGTCTGCTATTCCTGCTGCTAGCCAGCCTTGACTGCTACACTACCCTACCACACAGCCATAGCAAATGGTGAGCTATTGTGTTACTCATATTAAAATATTTAACACAAACAAAGGAATCCCATTCAAAACTGTAATATTATTCATGTCTCCAACAAAATATTGATACATTATATTCAGGCTCTTTACCACAGGCATCTAGTTTATACCAGCAACCCTTACTTATAAAACAAGAGTATACTTCAAAACTCCTCCCACCCGAACTGTCCCACCTCAGCTCAACTCAACACACAGTACAGACACCTAATTTCAAAACCAGTTCACATCCTCAGTCCTTCTTACCACTGAATGGAAATCAACACACTCCTAGAAGTCCTGACTAGAGAGAGAGGGGCATCAGCAAATTAAAGAAGGGATGACAACCCAATTGATTGCTTGCCCGGCTATGCCCAAGACCTAGGACTCTGAATACACAACTTAACAAATCCACATGTTCTCTTTGTGGGTTGAACAAGGAAGCTGTTACAGTGTGTAGCTGTTACATTTGCCCATGTTGAATTTCTCCAGGAACAGATCAACAGTTTCAATAACTCATACATCTCAATAATACCAAATAAAAGTCATGTTGACACAATATCAACAAAGTGTATTTTTCAATTCCTTCTTCAAGAATAGGTTGCAAGTAGAAAAACATGCTGTTCAGTATTTGCTGTATGTTCTCTATACCGTTATAGTTCATTGGACCAGCCTAACATAATCGCCATGACATATAGTTTAATGTAAAGTTCTAACGGTTCACCACTTTAACATAAACTATCACAAACAGACACTGCCCAAATGCTTTGTCAAACTGCACCTCAAATCACAGCAGGGTAATACATTACATTAAGGGTCTCTAATTACTGTATATTTACATAGTAGTTACTTAGTAAATACATGTGTACTTACACATCATTACAATGTTACTATACATAGTTACAATGCACTTATGTGTACATCTTTTTGCACGATTTAATCCTAACTCTAACCCTGACCTTAACCCTATCCCTGACTGATTGACGAGAAAAGATTAACCAAAACATTACTGTCCGATCTCGAATCATCCTTGACATAAAGGCAGCCATTTTCAAAGAAGCGTCATTAGCTTCCTGAGGAATTCATTGAGAAGCTTTTTCAATTTCAGTGTTTCGTTATTAGGCTCAGTTCTAACAAACAGTACCAGCTTGGACAGATTAGAAATGTTGATCAGACCCCCGTATTTTTCGACATGCTAAGCAATACCACAGTTCACAAACTGGGAGAAAAACAGGTGTGAGTAATGCCGACTGGAAATGAGAAGCAGCACATAACGGTAATGCTCTGTGTGACAGCAGACTGGAAATGAGAAGCAGCTCATAACTGTAATGCTCTGTGTGACAGCAGACTGGAAATGAGAAGCAGCTCATAACTGTAATGCTCTGTGTGACAGCAGACTGGAAATGAGAAGCAGTGTGTAACTGTAATGCTCTGTGTGACAGTAGACCGGAAATGAGAAGCAGCACATATCTGTAATGCTCTGTGTGACAGCAGACGTCTGCAAACTGCCTCCATATGCGTAAATGAGGTTGTCTCTTTGTAAATACATATTTATTTGATGTTCTTTTCTTTCCTCAAATTGACGGTGGGAAATTTGGGCTGTGTCTTAAATTCGAGGGCGTCTTAAATTCGAAGGAACACGGTAATAACATTGTAATTATGTGCAAGTACACATGTATTTACTAAGTAACTACTATATAAATACACAGTAATTAGAGACCCTTCATGTAACACTGAAACAGAGTGCATGGTGCCTGGTCAAGCCCCCAGTGCCAGCGCTCACCTCTTTACTGAGCTCCATGTCGCTGTAGATGCTCTGTGCATCTTCTTCAGGGAGCTCCACATCGGACTCCCCTGGAGCAATGGGCACGTTGATGCACAGGTTGGGGTTGGTCATGTAGTTGTCAGTGTCAGGGAGCACGTACTTCTCTCGGCCGATGCCCCCCGTGGTCCCGTTGCCCTCCCTCCAGTCCTTGGCGCCAGGCTCTCTTGTGTTGTTGCCCAGGTAGTTGAGGGCGGTCATTGCGTTGGCCTCCTTGGCCTTTTCCCTTCGCTTCTTGAAGTCTCCGCTGAGTAAGTCGTAAACTGCGCTCTTGAGCAATACGATGCCGCGGTGGATTCGCGCGAAAGCGATCTGGAGATTGTTCATCTCGCCATCGTCGTCGGGGGCCGTCAGATTGTCCGCACTGAATGAGCTCAGCAGCAAAGCCAGGAAGAGGTTCAGTACCTGGGGAGAGGAGTGGGAGAGGACAGTGTTAGAGTGATGTTCATTAGCACAGTGCAACAGTCTCAATGACTGGGTTAGAGTGATGTTCATTAGCGCAGTGCAACAATCTCAATGACTGGGCTAGAGTGATGTTCATTAGCGCAGTGCAACACTCTCAATGACTGGGTTAGAGTAATGTTCATTAGCGCAGTGCAACAGTCTCAATGACTGGGCTAGAGTGATGTTCATTAGCGCAGTGCAACACTCTCAATGACTGGGTTAGAGTAATGTTCATTAGCACAGTGCAACAGTTTCAATGCTTCACCACCCATCTCCTAAAGTTCATTACAATTATGGAAGCTTTTAATGTGACATCTTACTGACTAGTTAGTTGGAAATTGCATTGGTAACACTTTATATGAAGTGTCTCTAATTACTGTGTATTTACATAGTAGTTACACAGTAAATGCATGTGTACTTACACAGAATTGCAATGTTATTATGCATAGTTACAATGTACTTAACCTGTCAATTTTTGCATGATATATGTAAGTACACAATTTTATCAGAAGAGGATTAGGGTTAGGGTTAAGTTTAGAGTTAGGGTTAGGGCTAGCATTAGGGTTATATCATGCAAAACATTTTATGCAATAAGAACATTGTAAATATGCATAATAACATTGTAATAATGTATTAGTACACATGTATCTACTAAGTAACTACTATGTGAATACACAGTAATTAGATATACTTAATGTAAAGTTTTATCATTGCATTTGTGTTTATATCTTCAAATGATCCCTTAATTCTAATTGTAAAATGTGTGAAACAGCTTTAGTTTGCCATCAGATTCATAACAACAGTTTATCTAAAGACACATTGGATACAGGCTTCAATTTCACTGCTGACCGGTAGCTACCACCAGTACTGTTCATAAACAGTACTCCAATGCATTCATTTCACAGAGTTCAGTGCAAAGGTCAAGACTCAGCATTACTGTAAACTACACGCAACCTTGCAGGTCACAACAGACAGTTTATTACATCACTTTGCCGTAATATGACCCTGGCAACTGCAAGCGACGGAATAACTCAAACCAACCCACGAACTACATAAAATGAATTATTAGGTGGCCTCTTGAACCAGTGCAACATGACTGTTAAAAACCAGTGCAACCCAGTCTACAGTTTGAAGTGCTGGCCATTGCTAGATTCTATAGAGGATTTGCCTGGAAGTGCCTTATGTTAAGAAATAAATGAGTTACAGTGTTGTTTTGTAATACCCTCCTATTTTATATGTTGCTGTGCTTTGTCTGTGTATTTTCTTTTCCTTCTATTCGAATGATTGTGTTTGTGGAAGTTTGTGGAAGTTACTCATATGGACATTCCTTATTTGGGTATGATATATGAAAGATGTATGTGTGTTGTAATCTCTTGCAGTGATATATCTTATTAGCAGGGTGTGTGTGTGTCGAATACATACATTCTTATTCTTAACCACAAGTATATAAAAGTCTAAAATATCTCCATAACTACAAATATTGAATTATCTAGGTAGTCTCTGTATCTTCGGTATCACAGCCGTGGTCTGTTAAATTTCTGTTTCAAGGCGAGTTATAGTTTTTCATTAATTAAAGCCCTCCTTTTCCAGGTGCAAATTAACTCCTGATCAATTATGACAATTAACACGGATTTGTTTTTAAATTCCCACGCAAACAAAATAAATAGTCACAAGAAGCACTGCTCTTAAAGATATTAACATTACTTCATAAATCAACATAATTTCTGAAAGCATGTTAGCATGATTATTTAATAACGAGATAGGCGACCTCTTGAAAATGCCAAAATCAATGCTACATACCGATTTGCTGATTAATACTGGAGTTATCATTTACTTTTGAAAATCCTGCCCACTGTGTCTATCTTTGGAGACTCTGTAAAATGCATTTTATGCAAGCGCTAATATACGTCTGTGTAAATTACTAAGAGGGCAGTGGCTGGGTTCATAACATCTGCAGTCCAGGAAGTGGCAAATCAACACAAACTCTTCCAGAAATAAAAAATAAATTGTGTTGTAAAGTGATCTTAAAGCTGTAGTTAACTTTGTTACAAAATGAATAGAGTAAAATAAAAAACTTTTCACATATACATATACACCATTTTCCTTTTTCACATGCTCTATATTGTCAAATATTTGGTTTCCTATACTGTGAATAAAGTTTGTTTGGGCTATTTCAAATATATATATATATATATATATATATATATATATATATATATATATATATATATATATATATATATATATATATATATATATAGTGCCGTGCAATGCTGCTGCATATCAAGAAATGCCAACAGGAATGAAAAGGCCTGCATTTTGATTTGAAAGTTGATTTGAACACCCCATTGCTTCTGTAGTTCTGATTTGTTGTGCATATGAAACCAAACAACTGTAACTGAAAATCTTGGAAACGTCGTCAACATAGGCAGATTAGTGATTGTCTAATATAATTGCTTTAATTAAAAATAGTAAGAGATAAGGAACAATGGTGAAATGCAGAGACTTTTTATAAGTTGTTTAAGATGCCTAATTAAAGCACAAAGGGCCCTATTCATAAAAGTACTTGCAGATTGCCGTAATTAAATGAATTTCTTTTAAAACTAATGGAAGTTGTCCACATTGCTATTCATAAAATGATCTGAACAAATAGGCGACTGTTGCAAAGCACTTTATGAATGGGTATACAGTCGTTCAAGAACGAAAATCCGCCTCTTTCTGATGACATCATCAGCATTGTTAATGTGCCCTGGGTGGCGTCGGTAGCTGTTGCAAAAAGAAAAATGGAATCCACCGACAGTAGCCTACTACCGAAACCCGAGTCTGCAGCTGCCAGTCACGGGCAGTTTGCAAAACCTGATTCTACTGCCCCTATCACGTCTGCCAAAAATTCAGGACATGTCATAATTTAGATTTTTTTTTTTAAATAAATACTTTGTATTTTCGTTTTGTTTGGCAAAACTGGTAAACACATTTCTATACGCACACATAAGACTTCCATTCTTAACTGCAGGACCAAAAAAAATAATAAATAAATAACAAAAAGCACTGTAGGAGGATGTTTGAATGATACTGTAATTCTAGTAATAATAATAATAATAATAATAATAATAATAATAATAATAATAATAATAATAAACCCTGCTTAAAGCAGGGAATCAATCAGGGGCGAGTTTATGTTTATGAATCAGTTTCACGTCATACACAAAATGGATCATTTTGTGGTGCGCAATGAAAAAAAAAGACTCCCTTTCAAACACTGATCAAGCCTCGCACTGAGGCTCGATCATTGTTTTTTGCAATACCAAGCAATTAAAGATGTCGTTAGTTTAGACTTGATTGTAGAAACATTTCAATAATGCCTAGTTATCGACAGCATTTTTTTGTCGTTCACTCTTATGAATAGCAGATTGATGATCAGGACCGATTAAAACTTTATGCTAATGAAGTAATCGTTAAACTTTATCTCAATTCGTTAAAAACATGCCTTCATAGACAAAAATCGTTAGTGCCTAACAACGCATCTGAATGATCTCTTCTGAATAGCAACTGCCGTTAAATAGGTGGCTGTGGACGGAATCCGATCATGTACTCCTGTTTTCTCATTTCAACAAGATTTAATCCGTTATGAATATAGGGTTACCATATGGCTCCAGATTAACCGGACGCTTTGAGACAGACCAGGATTTCAAAATTCCCCCTAAATTGAAAGTAATTCACGTATAAATGAGCTCTACCTTTGCTGAGATTAATCCTGCTGTGGTGGAATTGCTTGGGCGTAGCAAACAAGTCACACTGATCAGCTGCTTCTGATCAGATCTTAATGAACGAATTGCTAATCTATCGATAGCGCAACAAGATGACGATGCTTTGATTGTATTTGCAGAATAATACGGGCGATTGAATTTTAACAAACAGAAAATAACAGCTTAGTATAATACAATTATTTGACGCGCATGCGGGTATTTAAGCACTATTATTAATTGTACCTAAGGATGGTTCATTTACACATTCATTTATTTCAATTTAGGGGCAAGTTTGAAATCCCGGTCTGTCTCAAAGCGTCCGGTTAATCTGGAGCCACATGGTAACCCTAATGAATAGAGCCGAAAGTGGTCTAACATTTTCACACACGAGTGCCTATTGTTTCTATATCACTGACTACTGATCGAAAATTGAAATTTTACACCCTGAGGTTTTCATGCAGGCTGGTATATAAAGGATATAAATGACAAATCTTGAGGTGTTCTAATACATTTGCACACTACTGTACATCACACTTTCTGGTCAAAAGTTAGTCTGAGAACGTAACCAAGCAAGTCACAGCAAACTGGGAGCTTCAGTGTTATGTCTGAAGCAAGCTTAGCCATTCGGTTCAAGCTTGACCTCTTCCATTTGGCTTTCAAGAGGGAAGGCCATTAATTGAGGATTTATTTTTAAACTAATGCAAAAAAAAAAAGGACTGGAGCCGATATTTTAAAAGTGAGCTTAATTAAAATCCACATCCTTAATGAAATAAATAAACATCTAGATCAAATATCTGCAGGCTGTGTGAATCAGTTGTTATGGAGACCTATTGTTTTGATTAACAGTGCTTCTAATTCTTCATCATCGCCCTCATTTAGTTGTGTTTGGCCGTGTGCTGTTTTGTTTGCACAGACGTACCTTATGATTACCTGTGCAATATGTCACAGCAGTAAAATGGGCCCTTACAGGGTTGCACAATCACAGAGGCAATGTTTACTATAGAGCCTACAGCAGCCAGCACAGATTACATTTTTCTAAACAAAAAAGAGCATTTGAACCAGCAAAAGTTCTTTAATAATGTACTGTCCCACTCCTATTATTCCATTCCAGTTGAAATAACTCTGAAACACAATGCACCCAAAATAATACATTACATCGCTAGACCTGTTTTCATGTTTGGGTTATATATAGGGCTTCTGATATTCGGTTTTAACCGATAAAACCCGATAAAACACTCCCGATACAAAAAAAATGAAATCGGTGTAGCCAATAAACACCGGAAAACACCTGAAAACCTGTGGAAATGGCTAATCAATTCATGTTGACTTTACCCTTTAACCATTAAAAAATAAAACCTACTACAAAAATAATAATAAATACATTTGCCAGTGCTGCTGGGCAATGTCCCGCCTTCCTGACTTGCATCTATCATGGATTCGTTCTGAATACTTTAAACCCGCCCCAACTACTGAGTGACAGCACATTCCTACATTTCTATTGGAGACTCCACTTGCAAGATTTAAAATGAGATTACAATCAAGATGGAGGCTTGTTAGCGGGATTTAAAGATGTATTACAGTTAAGATATGGAGGACTTAAAATAGAATTGTGGTGAAATGTACAAAAATGGCTACACACAAAAACCCCAGAAGAATGTGCCCGTGACCATAGGGATTTCGTTGTGGAAGACAGAAAAGGAAAGAATGTACAACTTATGTACGCAAGTACTGTCGAGTTACTACTATACATATTTTAACAGGAAAAAAAAAACGTTCAAGCATTTTGGAAAGTAACCGAAAACACTAATTTCATACAGTATATCAAAAACGAAAGCCCCGAAAAATACCAATTTACAAAACTTGAAAATAGCTAAAAATAAGCACCGAAAAATACAATTAATAAAACCCAAAAAACATAAGCCCTAGTTATATATGAAAACCGATGTAATGTTTTTGGTCATAATTACTGTTTATCACATCTACAGTTTCTGGAACAGAAAAAGTGTGAATAGGAAAGTGAATTAACAAAATATATGTAACATAAATTTGAATGTTTAAGTACTTTTGAAAATCCAGCTCACAGCATCACTCTATTAGTTAAGTGCTGTTGTTTGAATTATTTCCTAAACTAAACTTGGAACACCACTTGAAGAAAAAAACAGCTACTTCACTTCAAACCACATATTCCTCCCATTCTGTACTTCTGAAATATTATGACTTTCCTAACTTTTTATAGATTGTTTGTATGGATGCTTAGCAACCTGTGTTGCCACCAAAAAAATCTTAAAAGCAAAACACTTGAGAGAATTCTGTACAGGGCTTCCAAAGCATGAGCTGAAGAACACAAGAGGTGTCCATAATAATTGGGATTGACTGAAGAGCTGGGCACTGCCTAACACTGAAACTCCAGGGAGATCACTACCCAGGATAACTGGGATTGACTGAAGAGCTGGGCACCACCTAACACTGAAACTCCAGGGAGATCACTGTCCACGATAACTGGGATTGACTGAAGGAGCTGGGCACTGCCTAACACTGAAACTTCATGGAGATCACTGTCCACGATAACTGGGATTGAGTGAAGGAGCTGGGCACTGCCTAACACTGAAACTTCATGGAGATCACTGTCCATGATAACTGGGATTGACTGAAGAACTGGGCACCACCTAATACTGAAACTCCAGGGAGATCATTGTCCAGGATAACTGGGATTGACTGAAGGAACTGGGCACTACATAACACTACATATGGTGTAAGTCATACAGTACACAACATTGACTTGAGTTGAGGTGTAGATTGGAAATCTGTAGCCCAGAGGGTTGTTTAAAGGACAGGCAGTCTGCAATAATGCCCCAAGCCACAAATCATTTCCCTGTTTAACCCATAGTTACAGAACTACAGCAAACCATAGAAGTCAACAGATTTCTTATTAGACAATTTTAGGATAAAAAAATAATAAATCATCTTTACAAAAAAATAGGATAAAGAAGGTGTTTTTAGAGCCCAAAGTACAAAAAGTCAACCCACAAGTTGGCTCGCAGACAAATCATGAATAAATGTCAAGTTAAGCACAAAAATAAAACTACAATAGTAGTACCAATAATACCCCCCGTTAGTCCCCTCTCCCCTGTGCTCCCCCAAAACAGCTTGGTGCCCTCCGTAGCGCACGCTCTGCTGCCAGGCCTGTCATTAAGCTTCACAATGAAACCGACACAAACACAATGCTGGAGTGATGATGACACATAGAGAACATCCAGGCTTGTTCTTTAGGCTACATTTCATCTTATGGTAAATGTCACTACTAACGAGCCATCACACCCCTGTAGAGAATGTACCCCAATTCCACAGTAATTTATAATAATCCAATTCACATACATGTAATAATGTAATTCCATATCAGTGATCTGGTGAAAATGATAAATGATGAGGGGATTATTTTTGACCCCTATATGTAAGGCTGCAGAATAGTTCATTTCTAAAGCACAATTCTCTTATCAGAAGTGAAATAGATCTATTAAGACTAGACTATAACTTTTGTTTTTTGTTAATTATAAATGTATAATTATTTGGTTCCAGAAGGTTTGGAATTTCCAGAAGACTTGGAGTCTGTGTACCAGAAGATTTTGGACATTCTGCAACCCTGCCTATATTTTTATTTATTTATTTCTTAGCAGACACCCTCATCCAGGGCGACTTACAATTGTTACAAGATATCACATTATTTTTTTTACAATTACCCATTTATACAGTTTTTTTTTTGTTTGTTTTACTGGAGCAATCTAGGTAAAGTACCTTGCTCAAGGGTACAGCAGCAGCATCCCCCACCTGGGATTGAACCCACAACTCTCCGGTCAAGAGTCCAGAGCCCTAACCACTACTCCACACTACTCCATATGATTTTAAAGTGTATTCTGATATCAATTATTCCACAAAATCCTTTAATAAAAAAATTAAAAAAATACTGCTATTCAAGAATACAGTATATTTTCCCTATTACAGCAATTCTCGGTAAAGGAAGTAGTGCAGACTGGGCACATGTGTTCAGCAATAATTACTCGTTGGAAACCTTTAGGATCAAGCACAGTTGTTGAGAAATGTTCAAATCAATTTAAGTCTAATTGGTGTTGTGACTGTAAGCCAGTACCAAGTGCTTCTGAGGTAATGGATATTGAACTTGGTAATGTTGCAGCCTCAGATGATCTGTGTAGAACAAAGCCTGATAAAGGCTGAGGAGATGCTGAGGTGAAACAGAAGGTCTCTCGCCCTGTGAGTATTCAGCTCTTGAGCGAACACGACTGAATGTGACAAGCTAATTCCAAACTGAGTTGTTCTAAAAGAACACACAGTGCCCCTGGGGGATGCAAACACTAGCTTCTTCAACAGATCAGAGTCCTGCCAAATAACACATTGGCAAGACTTCTTGCAAAAGTCTACCATAGTAAAAGCATAGCAAAGTGTAATAAAACACAGTCAAAGCACAGTAAAGCAGAGGGAAGCATTGCAAAGACCAGACTATCTTTTGTAAATCACGCATCAACTACATTTGTAAAAAAAAAAATCCCCCGAAGAACCACCAGGTGGCGCATTTTTCAAAGCTAACTCTGCAGTGCGAAAAAAGAAAAAAGAAAAAGCTATACTGATGGGAGAAAGAAATGGTGACAATTACATAAAACCTAAAAGTAACAGAATATTTAGTCTCACTTTGGATAGAAAACAAAATTTCTAATATCAAGGCCAAGATTTAGAGCCTTATTTCTCTGTCAGGGTATAATCCATAAGAGTGTACGTACTGTAAGCAGTGGAGTCACAGAAGAGTTCCACACAGGAAGCCTATATGCACTCTTTCCTGGTGTTCAAGCAGAGTGGAACCCTTGGAATTCAGAACTCTCAGCAGACTTTCAGATGACTCCAAAATAAACTAAGGGCTAGATTCTCAAAACTTTACCCCAAATCATCATCAGCATAAAAACACAGCCACTCCTCCCCTTCTTCCATTTGTAGCCTGGGCGTTCACCTTTACTGAACTATCCTCCTCCCAAACAAAGGATGTTGCTTCCCTTTTATAGCCTGTGGCTGGGGTTTAATTGACCATGAATTATTCAATCAAGGCCCCAGCCGCTTTCCACATGTGTATATGGCAGAGGTGGCATTAACCACATCCTTGACAAACTTAAATTCAAAAGAATTAATCTTTACTTAAACAGAAACAATCTACATCTGCATGGCTTCCGCCCTGCCACAATCAGTATTGTTTATGAATTTAAATTAAAAAAATGATGCACGTAATGAGCCAAAACATATCCCCACCCAACAGCTTTTTAATTGTTTCTACATTACGTTTGCTGACCCCAAGCGTATTTATCTGTATTTTAATTAGTTTGTTATTCATATATTTGTATATAGATTTATTTTGACATTAATTAATTAACTTTCAATCGATTTATGTTTCTTAGTAAAAAATAAATAAATAAATAATGGCCCACTACATATAAGGGCATATTAAAATAACACTTATATGTTTGTACACATTACATTACCATATGTAAAAATAGGCTTAAACAGTACAGTAGTAAAATTTAATGAATACCTAGGAGGCTTTTTAGTCTATCCTACCATGCTGATGTGTTGTAGGCTTCACATTGTTGTAGGATGTGTAGATAATAAAATATTATTTTAAATTGAAACTAAATTATTTCAGCATATTTTCTTTTATCTGTCTCTCATATTTGTATCCCTGCCGCCACCAGTAAGAGAGCTCCTTCACCTGTTAATAGAATGAATACCGTGCGCAACTTGAGACCTGTTGCCACCCACAATTTGTATGCTAATAAGAATTTGCCCTGTATTTTTGCTTCTAATCAGTTAGTAAATACCATGCGCAGTTATCTCAATTTTCTCTTAGTAAATGAGGCCCTTAATATCAAGTGTTACCAAAATCAATACAAAATATAAAAAAACAGAATTTTAGGCTTTCTATTTTTGTGTATAGTTTGAACTGTAGACTTTTACATGCCTTACATTGCTTACTATTCTTTCATACCTTAAAATTACTAAAGGTGTGGTCTGGAATCCAAACCTGAATTTTCTAAGCAAAAAGAATTGTATTCATATTTATTAACTCACAGTTCATAATGAAAAGAAATACAGCAAAACATATGCATAAACATAGCCTGGCAACCAGGAACCTCCCAAAGCATAGCCTACTATCTGATGAGGCTCACTCTTTAATGAATGAAATTCAAAGTTATCCTGAGCTTGAAATGTATATGCAACACCTGTTTATGTAAAAACATGTATAACATGTATCTTATAAGCTCCTTTTCCTTTTGGTGGTTACACTCCTATTCACAACACTCCAGGACAACAAACAGCTGGTGACTGCTTACAGCTTCCCTGTGAAAATGATTCTTTCTCGAGTAATTCAAAAAGAATATTCATTGAAGGGAAATCATGTCCCTTCTTCCAAGGACAGCCTGCCAGACATGGTAATTTACCCAGCCAGATGCAGCTGTTCTTCGCAAGGTCTGGTCCACAAAGAATCCAGTTGGCACAGACCTCCAGGTAAATCACCCTCAAGAGAGTCAAGAGTCAAGAGCACATGTTCATCATGCAATTCATGCACTGCAGCCTTCTTTCACACAGTACCTACACTTTTAATATAAAAAACTTGTGGTAATACTTTACATTAAGTGTCTTTAATTACTGTGTATTTGCATAGTAGTTACTTAGTAAATACATGTGTACTTACACATAATTACAATGTTATTATGCATAGTTACAATGTACTTAATGTACTTAATATAAAAACAAATACACCAGCAAATGCATTACACTCCATATTAATTCAAGTTTTAACATATGAGTTATTATTTTTGTTTTATATAAATGTATGCTTTCATGAATTAACAGCAGCCTAGAAAATCAATAATGAACTCATTATTGATAATGAACTCTTCTGGCTTCACTAACTGCATTCACCCACAGCATTTAGCAAAGACGGACACTGAGATAACCATGATCTATAATCCTGACATCAGTGTTATCAGCAGGGTAAATGGCACCATGGCGCTAATTACTCTGTTCTGGTAAAATGTGATAAAAAGGGTCTGTAGTCTCGATTCACTTGGCTTGCTCATAACCTATTTGCACAATAAAGTTGCTTCTAATCAATGTGGCAGAAATTCTAAATAAAGAACAAAAAATTAACATACAATTCCCTTTGATTCTTAAAAGAAGTCTTGATCTGAGCCCATTACTCAGGAGTCTGCAGCTCGCAGCTGGGTATTATAGCAACATCTGTGTGGGTCAGATTAATTCCTTTACAAACCAGGGACCTTTCTTTTTTGTCCTCTTTGATTTGCCAAAACCCTTTTTTGTTGCCTTTTGAACCATTTTGGATACAGTATAGCCCAGTTCTGTTTTTTTAGAATTCAAATAAAATCAGTTGATTGTTACCCCACATATTGTTGGAGCGTACCAAGTGGTTCTTTGCTTTACAAGCATTCTTCAAAGATGTCAGTGTTTTAGATGATGCTACGCATGTCGAGTCAGCACACTTCACAGTGTGTTATTTATAGAATATTATCTATTGGACTAGACACAAGCAGCTGACCTTTGTTACCATATCCTATCCTATCTTACTGGAAACAACAGGTGCACAGTGTACCAGGGATAGGAGCCACAGTACAGGGGAAGAACAAAGATTTAGAAGAAAATAAAACCAAGCTATATGCATGTGTGTGTGTCTATATATATATATATATATATATATATATATATATATATATATATATATATATGTTTATGTATTATTTCTGGATGTATAGTAATTGTTTAGAATTATTTTATTGTTGTATTGTCTATTATTGAGTATGGTTTATTTAGGTCTCTTTTTGTATTAGTGCTGGGCTATTGAGATGTACCTGTGCTAGCCCTGTGGGTGCAAAGTGAATAAAATAAACAGGAAAGTTCCACTGTTAGAATTTCATTGGTCTCAGATTTTCCTATCTGAAAAACGCACACTTTATGATAAAGGATAATTATATATATATATATATATATATATATATATATATATATATATATATATATATATATATATATATATATATAGATATATAGATACAGATATAGATATAGATATGCTGGTAATTTATTAGAAATTGATGGATAAGAATAGTTTACAATAGTATCCATTATATTATGACTGATTTGATAAAGTTTCTCTCAATTTTGCAATCAGGGTTCTGCCCATTTTTCATAATGTCAGTCGGCCACACTGTCAATTACAAGTATTTGTACAGTTTCTGCTGTTTAAACATTGTCACCTCAGAGTTGTTCATATCAGTGAGAAAGGGATCAAATACTGCAGGAAATTGTAATCTTCGCTTTGGCTTTTTGTTGCTTCCATGTACTATATAAGGTAACATCATTATTATTTGATTTTGTTACAACAGATGCAGCACTCAAATTCCTTTGCAGTGCATGTAAAGAGTCATTTCATGATGCAGGATTTCTATGTGGTTATTGGTGTGTTTGCAAGTGTGTCCTGCTTTAACTGGAGATGGAGCCCTGCCCTACTGCTTAGCTTTTAATACGCTAGAAGGAACCACACGGGTTGTTTGGTGAAGAAGGGAGATTTATTCTGAAACAATAAACAGAAAACAGGGGATCCAGTCCTCAAACGCAACACAGCTCACTGCAGACAGCATCCATTACATGTTTCAGGGAATCCAGTCCTCAAACGCAACACAGCTCACTGCAGACAGCATCCATTACATGTTTCAGGGAATCCAGTCCTCAAACGCAACACAGCTCACTGCAGACAGCATCCATTACATGTTTCAGGGGATCCAGTCCTCAAACGCAACACAGCTCACTGCAGACAGCATCCATTACATGTTTCAGGGAATCCAGTCCTCAAACGCAACACAGCTCACTGCAGACAGCATCCATTACATGTTTCAGGGGATCCAGTCCTCAAACGCAACACAGCTCACTGCAGACAGCATCCATTACATGTTTCAGGGGATCCAGTCCTCAAACGCAACACAGCTCACTGCAGACAGCATCCATTACATGTTTCAGGGGATCCAGTCCTCAAACGCAACACAGCTCACTGCAGACAGCACCCATTACATGTTTCAGGGAATCCAGTCCTCAAACGCAACACAGCTCACTGCAGACAGCATCCATTACATGTTTCAGGGAATCCAGTCCTCAAATGCAACACAGCTCACTGCAGACAGCATCCGTTACATGTTTCAGGGAATCCAGTCCTCAAACGCAACACAGCTCACTGCAGACAGCATCCATTACATGTTTCAGGGGATCCAGTCCTCAAACGCAACACAGCTCACTGCAGACAGCACCCATTACATGGCCGCAGGTTCAAACATGACAGAGCGCAATATACAAAATGGATGCCGTTGAGAACTGTAACCCTTTAAATGCTGAGTTTGTGATTATACCATTTCAGGAAGAATTTAAAAGCACAAGTATAGCAATGCAATCTATTGCAAGGTAAAGTTTATCTCAACGTTTCACTAGAAAGTGTGATTGTGCAGTGAACAGAAGAATCAGAATAATTATACTATGCTGCAACTATTGAACACTCACATGGAAATGGCCTTGTGAACTGCATATTGTTACCTGATGTAATTACTGTGGTAACCCTAAGGCACAGGCCATACACACTCATTCCATCAGTAGCTACCATGGAATAATGGTTACCATGGTTAGTGTTTCCTACAATCTCTGGTGCTACAGTTTTTTTGTTGTGATACTACATTGCTGTTTAAAGGTAGGCAGAGCAGTCTAAAGAGCCATCCCACTGCAGGTTAAACATGTGCAATGCAACGATTAAGCACCTTCGAAACAGACTGGGTTTGATTGTTTCAGCTGCTGATACAGTTGGAACAAAGAACTGGACTGAAGGGGCTAAGGTTGCCTACCCTTGATTTACAGTGATCATATTTTGAACTGCAGTACTCCACCATTTCCCCAAATAAGCATTACATAAAAACACACACACACACCCTTAATAGCATTGATTAGATCTGCACAATAAGACAGTTTGCAGCAATAAAACAGAACAAGCACATGCCAGTAGTCGACGCGGAGATCCACAGAAAGAGCTGCTTGATCTGACAGCATGCAAGAGAAAAGCACTTGACCTATTTCGGAAGGCACTTGTTACTTTGTGGGAACAATTTCCATTCCAGTAATATCACTATTCGTTTATTTTTGAGCTGGACTGTTTGCAGACAGTCAGCTATACTGCAGTTTTAACACAGCCCCACAAACGAGCATTGGCAAAACATTGTAAAATGCAATGCAGTACCACAGCTTGCTACAATGTACATTCCCAGGAAACCCCCACACAGGATAAAATTAAGCACACCACATATGAAAGTAGTTTTGCTTTGTCGACCTAGTACTCGTGACTTGACCATTGTGGTACCCTGCCCTTCGCATTGATGTGCTGTCTGTATCTCAGAAGACCCTAACCTATGTATAAATGTCTTATCAACATGTATATCATACACTAAAAAATTTAGGGAACTCGATGCCTATTAGAAAGAAATATTTTATATACTGTTTCCATTTAGCTGGGTATCTTGCAGAACTGTAAAAAAAAATAAATAAGATGAAGCAAATAAACAGACAAAAATATGGATTAATAACAGAAACCAGGGAAACACCCAGAAACCACTTGACATTGACAAGAAGATAATTACCAACACTCACTCTGGAAAATAGCACCTTGCACAAAAACAGACCCTGATATGACATTAGTCAATGAGAGAGCAAGACTGACTGACACTGAATTAACCACAGTGGAAGAGCTAATAAAAGAGAACCACTTGAAGCTAGCAGTCACAAATTCCAGTGTGCAGGACAAGAGCCAAGAACCCACTGAAGCACAATGGAAAGAGTTCACAAAGGTACAGCCTTTCACAAGGTGTATTTACTATAGGTAAATGAAGATCAAAGAATGTTTAAAATAAACCTTAAGAATCTTAAGAATAAACCTTAATAAAAGGAGATTCAGCCAAAATGACAAACCTTCCCAAGAACTACAGTATTAATTACTAAATGAAATGAGTTCCAGTTCCAGTATATGAGTAGAACACATGATAAAAATAGGCCCAGGCTACATTAAACTAATATGTTGCTCACTTCCACTGGGATTGTAAATCCTGTGATTTTAAAGTGACTTCCCTGCCAGAACCATTGCTTTGATTCATTTCAGTCATGTGATGAACATCAGTTTACAAAAAAACATGTGCTATATTTTCAAACTCCTAGGGAATGTCCCTCTTCCCAAACTATGCCTAACAAGACCCAATGGCAAAGGAGATATTTTAAATGACATCCTACATACAGCATGTGAGTGATACAAAACTTTCTTTATGAAGCTAGGCAGCCTGTGTAAATAAGAATATGTTTACCTCTCCAGTAGCAAATAACCTGGTTTGAATAATTCTAATTATCCACACAGGTGCACAAACAGAAAGCATACCTGGTCCCATGAGCCATGCGTCTCATACTAGAGGCTTGCAAGCCTTCTGTACTGTCCTACAGCAGTTTGCTTGTACAGTATTATGTATCCTCTGTATGCTCGTGCACGTTATCCCTCTTGAATAGGTTCTTATGGTGTGCTATCAGTGCCTGTCCTTGCATGCGTCAGCTGGTTCTCCTTTCACTCAAGCTTTGGGGTTTCTTTCTGTATGGTTTATGTGTGTGGTAACCCTAAACCCATTTATGCATTTATGGATTTAACCTGATGACTATTTAGGACACTGAGGTAAGCAAGGGCACTGTCTTATGCCAACAATTACAGGTTGGCTTTTTTGTCATCTTACAGATGGTACTCTAACTTGTGATACCACAGATGGAAATTGCATAGAATTGCTGATGCCATGGACAAATTATAGTGATAATAGATCATCTGGGTCCCTTTTGAATTCCTTCTTGACAATCAGACTGAAGGTTTGCAATGCTTTAAGCTCCAGCAACTTGCTTTGCTGATTATATACAGCCCTGGAGCAGCAGCAGCAGCAGCAGCAGTAAAATAAAACACTGGCTACATTGGGTTTTTAAAGAACTGACCTTTGGACAAACTGTTCTTTATAGCCATGGTATTGAAGGTTCATAGGCAGGCTATATTTACCATATCAATATATGCTATACACTGCAACATGTTGTGGACAACATTGAAAGTACTCTACAGTACTGTGTTCCATTCGGGGTGTTGAAAAGGCAACATTCTCCTTAAAACACTACTTCCCAGTGATTTGGGGCTGTAGTGTTGGTCTCTGTTTCATTCCTCATGCTTGGCTTGGCATCCATAGCTACAGACCCCCATTGGAATGTAGTGTTGCAGTCAGAGCCTGGCACGCAGCTCCAGAATGTGAAGCTACAACAGCAAAGGACTTGTTTATGGCTTTGGTGTTTACATGTATTATTAGAACAACCAGAGCAGGTAGGGTCTCCGACTGGCTCATGCCTGAACCTGGAAACCACTATTCTTTATTTCTCTGAGACTGTTATGCCGAAACAATAACGACACAGAGAGCATAGCACTTTACTGTAGCAGTAAAACAAAAGAAAAACAATAAAGCTATAATGAGGGCTAAATAAAATTATCATTTCTAGACCTACTTGGACCATTTAAACAATAGCCTGCTTTTAAGGGCCGCACTGAGTAACAAATACAAACAGATATTCGTAACGAATATAGATGCACCTTAATTTAGTTGTATCTGCTTTGTGTTTTAATCTAATTTATACACCCAGACATCCAAGACATATACACACTTTTATTGATGAACAAGTCATTTTATTCACCCTGAAATATTAAACATAAAAAACTGAGTTTTAACATCATTTTGTAGCAGAATGGCAGTTTCTCTCTTTTTCTCTCTCTCTCTCTCTCTTGCTGTCTGTCGGCCATGCCCCCTGCAGCACCAGCCTGTATTATTATTATTATTATTTATTTATTAGCAAACGCCCTTATCCAGGGCGACTTACAGTCGCAAACAAAAACATTTCAAGAATCACAGTACAAGTAATAATACAATTAAGAGCAAGATAAATACAATGACTTTGGTTCAAGCAAGTACTGTAATTCTCTGCCACTCGCTCATCTTGAGCAAGACGGTCACAGAACACAGACGGGCCGTATACATACAGTTAATTAACAACATTTAAACACTATCTACACTTGTTTCTTTTAAATTGCAATTTAAAACTCAATAGCTATTAAATAAAATACTTAATGAGTGGTACAAACTTGCTTCCTTTACTCAAACATTTAACATAAAGTTTTGACAGACACTTGTATCAGTTTAGTGCATATTCCTATGCACTAAACCAACTCCCCAGTAATGTTGTTGATGATCCTTCAAGAAGCTGCTTGATGAGATTCTGGGATCAATAAGCTACTAACAACCAAACGAGCAAGATGGGCCGAATGGCCTCCTCTCGTTTGTAAACATTATTATGTTCTTCTTATAAAACTTTCTTAAACTAACTTGACAGCACCCTTGGCAGATCCGCAATTATAAACCCTGTCACACTCCCTGCCAGCCACCCCAGGAGACCCCGTGTGCCCACCAGGAGAGCTCTGTATAGGACACTGGGACTGTAAGTGTACCAAAGTCAAGTAAGCAGCTGCTGTCTACAGCATTACTTTCCTAATACCCGACTACAATCTGATCATACTTCAGTATGTACTGTACAGAATCCCCAAAATAACTACTAAATAAATAAATAAATAAATAAATAAATAAATAAACAAACAATTGGGGGGTTTCAATTATACGTGGCTCCAATTACAGTATTATTTTAACCCAACTCATGGCTGCAAAGGATATAGCTCTCTTAGCTCACACATAATGAACAGACAAGGAATAAAACCTGCCAATTTCCCCCATTAGCAAACTGAATTTTGTTAATCTGCCGAAGCCCTATTTCGCGACACTGTTTAGCTTTTCATTTCATTTCAACGCTCAGCCACCTGAAACAGCGCTCACTAGCAAAGTCAGCCAAATTAAGTTACAGCCATGGAGTGATCACATGATCCAAATCACCTCACACGCCAGCCTTCTTGCAATCTAGCATCAAGCAAATGCTTCTGCCTAGCACTCTTACTCCTCTTAGTATATAGTCACTCCGAGTACATGAAGTGCCTTCAACCTGAGCTAAAAAAAATAAAAACCACAAAGTTTAAACATAAATGAATATACTTAATACAACACTTACCACTAGATTCCCAATCACCATGACCAGCATGAAGACAATGAGACACAGGGGCTCCCCTGCTACTTGCATACAATCCCACATGGTTTCAATCCACTCTCCGCACAGAACGCGGAAAACGATAAGGAAGGCGTGGAAGAAGTCTGTCATGTGCCACCGAGGCAGCTTGCAGTCCTTATTGATCTTGCAGACACAGTCAGTGTAGCTTTTCCCAAACAGCTGCATTCCCACCACGGCAAAGATGAAGACAATGATGGCCAGAACCAGGGTCAGGTTCCCCAAGGCACCTACAGAGTTCCCGATGATCTTAATCAGCGTGTTCAAGGTTGGCCACGACTTTGCCAGCTTGAAGACCCGTAACTGTGAAAAAGGGGGAAGAAGCATGCATGTCTTAAACAGCACCCCTGCAGCAAGTGTGAATTCAAATAATATGGGAGGAAGGGCCTTGTGAAGCTCCTAAATTATGAAATACTCTGCCTTCGTCTGTCAGGGAAGCTGGGACGCTGTTTTACAAAATAGCTTTCCTATCTTAGACTTCCTATTTTACAATCAAAACTGCATTTTCATTTTGTCCTTTTTTAAATTCCAATTATTTTACATTTTTGTAACAAGCTTTTTTTTTACAAATAAAACCACATTTTTTAAATGTCTGTTTTATTAGATGATGTTTTTCATGTAATGGTTTAAAGTGTTCATTTGTGCGTGTGTGTATGTGCTTGTGTGTGTGTGTGTGTGTGCATGTGTGTGTGTGTGAAGCGCTTTGAGATCCGTGGGATGAAAGACGATACAGAAATGTGAATTGTTGTTGTTCTTTGAAGATGTTTAAGCAGGATAGATCCACTGAGAAGCAACATCATGCTTTTCAGGGATGTCCTGACTCCTTATGAGGTGCTGGAAACTTAAGTTTTAGCTTGAAGGAACAACCCCAACTGAAACGCTACTTCCAGCTACCCTGAACATGCCCAACCTTTGTTAGCTTCTGAGACAATCAGAAAGCAGGAATGCCACGTGTACTGGTGATGAGCAAGAAAAGGGTAAAGGGAAGCAGATTTGCTGGTGTATTGGAACTTCCGTTCTAACACAAGACCACTAAGTTTCTGCTGTGGCAATGACAATATACATACAGTTCTTCTAAAAAAATACAGTAATACGGTACCATGAACTGAGAGAGCAGCTACTAAAGTATATGCATGCCAACAGGTTTACATCTGCAGCAGCAGCAATCGATTGAAATGTATGCAAAACCTTTTGAAACAAACATGCTGTGAGGGAATGGGGTTATGTTGCATTTAGCAGAACTAAAAACATCAGCGGTCGAAGGAATAACCTTCAAAGATTAAGTAATGAAAACAAAAAAAAAAAATGTATTTGT
The DNA here is from genome assembly GCF_902713425.1 of Acipenser ruthenus. Lineage (NCBI taxonomy): Eukaryota > Metazoa > Chordata > Actinopteri > Acipenseriformes > Acipenseridae > Acipenser > Acipenser ruthenus. Next base: position 93,250,005 of record NC_081191.1, on the reverse strand, counting down.
TAAATGTGTCCGGTTTAGCTGTAATCCTGTATTTTGTGTTGCTTGATCCTGCAGCTGACTCCTCTCGTCATGGGTAGAGCAGATTATACAAACAGTGGCTCCTGCAAGCTGATATATGCACTGCACTTTTACAAACACTTTTTTTGCAAGACATATTAAGCTTCCACAAGCATTATAGGAATTAAACACAGGCCAATCATTTATTAATTAGTCATTTAGCAAACGCTTTTATCGAGAGCAGCTTATAGGGACTAGGGGTGAACTATGCATTACAACTGCTGCTGCAGAGTCACATACAATAGGACCTTGTTTGTGTGTCTGTCTCATTCGAAGGCCGTACATGTTATGCTGTAATTGGTCTCTTCCAATAGGATCTTGTTTGTGTGTCTGTCTCATTCGAAGGGCGTACATGCGATGCTGTAATTGGAAACTAAACAATGCAACATAGTCTTGTTATTTTCGACAGATGTTCTCTTAAAAAAAAGTACACAGTTAAGATGTCCATTGTTTGCTCTTTATAGGACTGTGTAGTTTTCGGTTGTGTGACTCCTACAGTAAAGCTATGAATGATGTAGTAAGCTTTATGTTGCTTTGTTAGTTTAATGGGAAGTTCTGTCCCTTACCACAGTACATTTGCACTATAATTTTACAATACAATACAATACAATTCAATACAATACAATACAATACACATTTCTACAGTGCCCTTCATTAAAAGGATCCTAAGTGCTTCACACACACACACACACACACACACACACACACACACACAATTACATTGAAAACAGCCAAATCAAAATTGAATAAACTAGAAATTAAAAAAGACACAAATGATTTAAAAAGTGACTAAAACAAAAACAATTAGGCAATTGGAATAAAAAAATAAATTTAAAAAAAACAAAACACATTTTGCTGTTTTCCTATGCTAGCCATGCCAAGGTATCTACTTTACCACAGTTTACCGTGGTTTACCTGGAGAGTGAAAGCTTAAACAGAAACAGAATTACCAGTCTGAAAGAACGCAGCACAGACAGCCCTTCCACATTGGAGAGACCCAGCTCCATCAGACTGAGGCAGACGATGATGCTGTCAAAGATGTTCCAGCCCTGCTGGAAGTATTCGTAGGGATCCATGGCAACGATTTTAAACAGCATCTCCGCAGTGAAGATTCCAGTGAACACCTGTGGGGGGGGGGGACAGGAAGTGATGTCAGCCTTGGGGTATTCCGTTCACAGACACTGTGGGGGAGGAACAGGAAGTGATGTCTGTCTCAGGGTGTCATGTTCACAAACACTGTGGGGGGAACAGGAAGTGATGTCTGTCTCAGGGTGTCATGTTCACAAACACTGTGGGGGGAACAGGAAGTGATGTCTGTCTTGGGGTATTCCGTTCACAGACACTGTGTGGGGGGACAGGAAGTGATGTCTGTATCGAGGTATGCTGTTCACAGACATTGTGTGAGGGGGACAGGAAGTGATGTCTGTCTCAGGGTGTCATGTTTACAAACACTGTGTTAGGGGGGACAGGAAGTGATGTCTGTCTCAGGGTATCATGTTCACAAACACTTATTAAAGAGTGGCTCTGCCGAAGACCCTGCCAAACCAACACTGTTTATAAGGTCAGGATATATTAACATTCAAGCCATTTTAGCCTTTTAGTGCAAAATTGCAAATGTGTTTAAAAGCATGAAACTGATAACATGACAATTGAACAATTGCATTTGTTTTATTTAGCATGTATTCTTGTTGATTATAGCGTTTGGTGTACAGTGGTTTGGTTTCCATAACAGTGCTGATAAGTGGGTTAAATGGTATGTTTGAACATGTGCAGAGGAGGATTATCTGATGTCATAAGGATCGGATTCCTTTCAGAGCTCCGGTTGTCCACATATCGTCATTACAACTCCCAGCTAAAAGACTGAGATAGTGCAAATCACTGACATAGTGCAAAGCACTGACATAGTGCAAAGCACCGACATTGTGCAAAGCACCGACATTGTGCAAAGCACTGACATTGTGCAAAGCACTGACATTGTTTTTGAGGATCCTTACAAGCAAAGATGCATAAATTAAATTGAAAAAGACACTTGCAGTACCTGTATCTGGAAACGTTTGTCTGTTAGACAATTTTTTTTATTTTTTTTAGTTTCTTCCCTTACATGTATTATATGAGTGCTCATAGGTGCTGTGCACCACATGGGTTAAAATACATCAGTCATATTTTAGACGGTTGATACTATATCAGCCCAATGGTGATTCAGTGCAGATCAATAGAAAGTCCTTATAAAGTGCAATACCTTTCAAATTTACCGTGAGTCTATTTACGGCTGTCTCTAAACATTGTTAATTTGCATTCCTTGAGGGATTTCTTCATGGAGCAGAAGATGTCTGATAATATAATAAAATGTTTATACCTGCTCACCCAAGACTATAGAGACACTCTTAAAGGGTTTACTGCAAAACACGAATCCCCTTCGTCTGGGTGACTGCAGTAGAACATCTGTATTAATGAACATTTGAAATGTCCAGTGGGGATCCTGTTTATCCTCTTATACTTTACAGAGCCACTCAGACATGGCATTACTGAACAAAGGTCTTCATCGATCATCTGACAACACCGTCACCACCATTTAATCTAATAAAGCCACTCCAATACTTTTATAAATACAGTTTGCTTCAATCAGGCTTACACTGCTAATACAGCTGGAGTTAAAGTTCCTGATGTAAGAACATTTTTTAATGTGATTTATAAATGATCAATTAATGGACTAACAAAGGAGTGCTGTGTTACTGTGCATATAATCCTGTGCAGAGCTCCCAAAGCAGTCTGACCACGTCACGTTCATTACTGACTGAGGCCCTCTCTCAAGTTACAGAGCACCCAGTAGACTTTACAACAAACATGCTCCCTTTTTGTATCCCGTGCTGTACCTCTCGCAGCGATACATACCGCTAGTTGTTTTGATCATTTTAATCACGCATCCTGGGGAATAAAACCAGCTGGGGAATAACACCCAACACATTTGATTGTTGGCACTCAGAAACTGCAAAGAAACAGAAGGAGGAGCCGGCGTGGTAAGGTTTCTGCCGGAGTAACATTGTGGAAAATAATATCTTACTGAATAAGTTCAGACATGTTGTTTTCCAAAGAGGCCTGGGTTTATTTGTCATCACACATTCCGTTCCCCCAGCCTCACAATCGGTCCCACAAGCCACGGATAGTCAGGTATACGCACAGTACAGTAAGAATTCACCGTCCAGTCTTTAGTACCAGCTCCGAAAAACATTCACATTACATTTTCCTTTGATACGTTTCTGATTTCACTGCACACTGTTAACTGCCATGTGCTTCAATAACTGAGCGTCCAGCTCCATTCACTGTAATCACACTCCCACAATGCATCTCCTCCATTGTGAGAAGTAGGCATCAGTCTCCAAAAAGTCCAGACCCTTAAGTACAGAGCTAGAATGTATATATTTGGGACCATTACACCGTGAAATGTGTTTACATCATTGAGGTATAGACACTTCAGGATTGAGGTAACTGAGGCTGATGCTGTAAACGTTATAGGCTGATTCTACAACACTTCACAAATTGAGGACAGGATTTGAAAAGCTATTTACTCCAACTCGGCATTAACCATCCAACATTAAATGGTGGTTTGGTGCATTTTTACTTTCTGAAAAAATATGTTTGAGAATTTAGCCCAGCGACTTTCATAATCTATTTGAGCTCCATCAGGGTATGGAAACCTCCACATGCATATGAAAATAATAGACTATTTATATTCTGTGCAATACAGCCTTGCCATATTTTTTTTAAAAGGTTAGCTAAGCATAAGCTTATTGGCCATGCGACACCACTGCAGCAGCCAATGAACATTCAGCTTACCAGGTTACCCACAAACAGCATTTTGCTAAAGTCATCTGTCATTGGGTAGTGCTCCAGAGCCATGAAGAGGGTGTTGAGGACGATGCAGATGGTAATAGCCAGGTCGAGAAAGGGGTCCATCACCACGATATTCACCATTTCTTTCACCCTCAGCCACAGCGGACAGCAGTCCCAGATGAGATACCTCTGTGCAAAGCGATACCAGCAGGGGTGGCACTTCTGATGAGACTCTTCCAGTTCTACAAATAAATCACCCGCAAACAATATTGAATTAACTTGGAATGGCAGGCTGCGTATTTACAAGCTAGTGCTGTAGCTCTCCGACGTGGGACACACAACTGTACAGAAATCTCCATAGGCAGTTACTGTACAATATATGTAATCAGGATTTGAACTGTGTATTTACATAGTAGTTACTTTGTAAATATAAGTGTACTTATATATAATTACAATGTTATTATGCATAGTTACTATGTGTACATCTTTTTGCATGATATATGTAAGTACACATTTGTATCAGAAAAGGGTTAGAGTTAGGTTTAGAGTTAGGGGGGTTAGAGTTACAGTGCCAAGAAAAAGTTTGTGAACCCCAATGATAATTATGGAAATTCCATAGTTTTTCCATGATAGCCTTCTTTTCTTAAATATCCAATGGGGTTTATATTAACCAATTCCATGTCTTTTGAAACAAAATGATGTATGAATTAGACAAACAATGAGAAATTAAGATTCAGGGTATGTAAAAAAGTGAACCCCTGATTTTATCAGCTCAATTAAGGGTATAATTAGAATCAGGTGTTTAAATAATTAGGTAGATCTTCAGGTGTGAGTTTATTGGCCCCACCCCAGAAACTTTGTGAGTTTGGTCTTCACCATACAGGTGTGTGGAAACACATCATGCCATGATCAAAAGAAATCTCTGAGGACCTCAGAAAAACAGTTATTGATGCTCATCAGTCGAAAAAGGGTTACAAAACCATTTCTAAGGATTCGGGGCTCCACCAATCAACTGTCAGACAGATAGTCTACAAATGGAGAAAGTTCAAGACCATAGTCACTCTACCCAGGAGCGGTCGTCCTAGGTTAGGTTTAGGGATAGGGATAGGGATAGGATTATGGATTAGGGATAGGGATAGGGATAGGGTTAGGATTAGGATTAGGAATAGGGATAGGGATAGGGAAAAGAATAGGGATAGGATTAGGGATAGGGATAGGGTTAGGAATAGGGTTAGGGATAGGGATAAGGTTAGTGTTATGTTATGCAACAAAATGTATATATTAAGTACATTGTAACTATGCATAATGCCATTGTAATTATGTGTAAGTACACATGTATTTACTAAGTAACTACAATGTAAGTACACAGTAATTGGAAACACTTCATATAAAGTGTTATCATGTATTCTCATGCAGTAACATCTAAGGCTGGGACTGGGAGTTTACTCATATACATACACGTGCATGGACCACATTAACATTCTTTTTTTTGCACAGTATTTTTGCTCTTAGCCATGCCTTTACTATAATTTCACTCCGTACTTACCACACTTTCCCAGGTTTATACCTTGCTTTACCATACATATCTGTGATTGACTTATCTCGCCTGTGCTTTACAATGCTTCCACTGTAGTTTACTGATTGCTACATACAGGCATGCTTTCAGTCTTGTTTGGAAAAGTCTCTTCTGTGACTGTGCTTCGGTCCCCCAGCCCAGTCAATGCTTAGCTGGCTGACTAGCAGTGCAGTATGGCCTGTTTCACATAGGCCTTCGAAAGCTTGACGTGACTTTAATTTATTTTTTACTGAAATGACCAAACATTACCAATAATTAAATCTTCCATTAATGGCAAAATCTCTTGGATTAGTAAATATAACCGATTCGATAACGTATTGTGTTAAATTAATTGAATTATTAATTACATTTAAATTACTTTCAATTAAAAGGAATGTGTCCTTTCCACAAGTTGTCACTATTCATATTTCTTCTGATTCTTTAAAATAGCTTTGAGTAATATGTTTTGAGCGCGGTCTGGGGTAAATCCAATTGTAATCTAAACTGCAATGATATGTATTACTGGTTGTTCTAACTGAAATCTAAAGCTACCCTAGCAGGGTATTCTTGGACAGTAGTGAATGGGGACACTGTGAAGCAAATAAACAGTAATCAGAGCCTGGTCCTTTCAGAGTCTTCTACGACAGAATCTGGATTGGCTTTTTGTCTAGAAACCAATGCAAGGAATATAAATAAGAGCTGATCTACACTAACGGCAGACTATTCTACTGGACACAAATGCACAAAAGCAGAATCATTTTGTAAAGCTTTTTTTAAAATTATTGTTATCTATGGTGAATATTTAGTGGAACCTGAATTTTATGACTCTTGAATGTCAAGAATGAGAACTCCCGGTGTGACCCAACTCCCGTGAAGTACTGAGATACTGTCTGATATTGTTCTCCTTGTATATATATATATATATATATATATATATATATATATATATATATATATATATATATATGTATATATATATAGACTCTGCCAGCCTTTATTGATTTTGGCAAAACAACCAAAGACTAAACCTCCTGTAAACACAGAAATCATAAGCTATCGTTTCCTACCAACATTGACCTCTGAAATTCTAGACAGGGCTAATACGAGAATGTTTTATTGTCACATAATAAAAAAGGTCAGCCAAACAAGTTTTAATTTCTGTTTAGTACAATAGGGTATTGTACCAGACACACAACAGAAACATCTGTCCGCCCAGTGATTCAATTCTGCTGTTAAACCCTTTCAGTCCTGGTGGGACTTAACCTAGGTGCCAGTCTGAGGTAGTGTATAATTAGATGTTGAAAAAAATATTTATGTATACTCAGTAAAGGAGTTCCTTCTTCAGCTTGATAAAAATAATTCAGGATCAAAGGGGTTAATAAACATCGTTCATTTCGCGTCCTCCAACAAATTCTCTTTTGAAGACATTTCCAAAAATCTAGGACATGCTGCATTGCTCCTGACCCACACTGAACTGGTCATTTAATTTCTTTCAGCAATGCCTTCTGAATTAGTAAGTACAGTAAACCTCATTTATCCACACCCCATTCATTCGCGACTTCAATTATCAGCGGCTCCCTGACGAGTTTTATGTTGCCAATGTATACTTAATGCCTGCGGTGCGCACACACACACACACACACATACACACACACACACACACACACACGCACACACACACACACACACAAACACACACACAAGCACACACACATACATACACACACAAGCACACACACACACACACACACACACGCACACACACATACACACGCACATACACACACACACACACACACACACACACACATACAAACACACACACAAGCGCACACACACACGCACACACACACACACACACACGCACACACACACTCACACACACACACACGCACACACACATACACACGCACATACACACACACACACACACACACACACACACACACACATACACACACACGCGCGCACACACACACACACACACACACACACACACACACACACACATACACACACACACACACACGCACACACACACTCACACACACGCACACACACACACACAAAGACGCATGCGTCAGTCTAAAACCTGTAGAGCAGACATCAAGACAGCAGCGCAACAGATGCGAGGATTCATTTTTTGGTATGAACAGCAGAAGAATGCCGATTCTGTAAAATCAGCTCTCCAGAGGCAGTTACTTATGTACCTGTGTCCCTCCAAGCGCATGGATAAACGGAGTTCCACTGTATTTGAATCTGAACTGAGTGGGAATCCTTAGTCTACCAGCTGAATGAAAGGTTTCATCCCTGTGTTTATAAAGCTTCAGAAGAACACTTGTTGCTCCTCTTTGTCAGCTCATGTGTGGCAGTTCCGTTCTGACACTAAGCAGGGCAGCAGATGCAATCCGGGGTGTTATTAGGGTGGGAGAGGAGTTACCATTATTACCATTAGTACCCTGGTTTCTGTGCATTGGAAGATGTGCAATATATACAACATGCACATATTCCATATAGTTTACTATGGTGTTCATGCTTGACACAAAAGCTGTCCCTGTCAACAGAAGGTAGGAAGAACATTTTTACACAGAGAGTTATAACTGCATGCAATAGCCCAGCAGGTGACATAGTAGGATCGAAAACAATGGGGGACATTTAAAACAAGACTGGATTGTGTGCTTTTAAATGAGTTCCCCCAGTAGGGGAGAATGGTGTGCTAACAAGGGATGAGCCTTGATGGGCCAAATGGTGTGTTATCACTCCCAAACTTTTCTTATGTTCTTATGTTAGCTACTTGTGAACTCTATTATCAGACTTGAAGAACATACATTTTAAGACAGCAGTATGAGCTCTCACCTTCCATGGCGTTGGTGAGAACGCTGGCTGCACTCAGAGCTCGTTCTCTCTGGAATGTCTCGCCCCAGGTATCCACGGACAGCCGGTGAGCATTCTGCCTGCTGCTAAATTCATTTTCAGGGAAGGTTTTCTGCTAAAAACAAAGAACATAAGAGCGTAAGAAAAATGATGAATGAGAGGAGGCTGTTCAAACAATCACTGCAAGTCTGGTTTCTACAATAGTAACCGATCGACTTCAGAACTGTTAAGTAATAATACATGGCTAATCCTTTCATACCCTCATCACTCTTTGTGTAATGAAGTCTCCTACCCACTGCCTCATCACTCTCTGTGTAATGAAGAGGCTCTTACCCACTGCCTCATCACTCTGTGTAAAGAAGCCCCTCCTACCTGCTGCCTCATCACTCTCTGTGTAATGAAGAGTCTCCTATGCGCTGCCTCATCACTCTTTGTGTAATGAAGTCTCCTACCCACTGCCTCATCACTCTGTGTAATGAAGAGTCTCCCACCCACTGCCTCATCACTCTCTGTCCTTTCTCCTACCCACTGCCTCATCACTCTGTGTAAAGAAGCCCCTCCTACCTGCTGCTTCATCACTCTCTGAGTAATGAAGAGTCTCCTATGTGCTGCCTCATCATTCTCTGTGTAATGAAGAGTCTCCTACGTGCTGCCTCTTCACTCTCTGTGTAAAGAAGCACCTCCTACCCACTGCCCTAGTTCATGTCTAACTCGGTGTCCTGTGCTCCTGGTTTCTGTGCTATGCTTTGCTATGCTATGCTAAGATTTCAGACTTAATAATCTTCATTTCAAAAACTTAAAGTTTTGTAAACCTCCATAAATAACTCACAAGCAAACCCAAACTCCAGTCCAACTTGGGAGACAGAGAAACAATTTGCAGAAGTTGCTGTAATGCTCTTCTGTTTCCATTGGGGGTGTCCATTTACCTGATATAGTGTACAATGTGGTGACATGTCTGAGATTTACTGGCTGGGGTTCAAACCTTCTAGTGATAAGTCCTTTGCGCTTCTTATTGAACCATGCTACACTCTCAAGACAAGAACAGATATATTTCAATAATAGACTAGATAAATCATTCAATGATCCGATAAACCCGTAATGAACTTGTCTGTGGAATAACATGAGCCACTTGGAATATATAAGAAGTGGGGTCATATCCTGGTTTCAATAATGCAGGCTATAGATTATAGATTTGGAGGACGACATGTGCTAAGCACAGTTCAAAATGATGTCTTTCACCATCACTTGTTGACTCCTTAATGGTGTCACATGTTAAAGTCACAAGTCCAGTCAATGAATTTCACAAGTGACGACGGGACAGCATGCAGCTGCACAGAATGCATTGCAGCTGAACACTGACAACCCCTGAAGACAGGAGATTGAACACTGACAACCCCACCTGTCTGCACACCCCTACAGCAGTGTGCTGCTTCTGGAGCGTTTGAGTTTCTTTAAAATAAGTAAATTCACTTGCATTTGAGTACCAGTCCTGAGTTCCTTCACTTCTCGAAGTTGACCGGAAAGCAAAAAAAGAAATGCTTCAGAAATACTAAAGGCTGGTTATGGGGAAGAATATTAGTGCTACAATGTGCACTGAAGCCTGTGCAACATTGAATTGCTTCCCCACAATCAGCCTTGAGAATCATACTGAAGACACATAAGATATTAAACGGGTTGGAAATTATATATTAGGAAAATGTACAGTAGATGATAAAGTTATCCCTTAATACTCCTGAAGATTACCAATGACTTCTGTATTTATATGTGCTTGATGTAAATGGTGTACATAATAAGACTGCATGGCAAATATGTTGTGTGTCCACTTTACACAAATGATAGGGATTTTGATTCAATTATTCCATATTTGCATATCTGTGATGAATTTGTAATTATTTAATGCCCTTCTGCTCCTCACTAATCGCTGACACGGCGCTCTGACTGTCATTTTGGACAACCACATGTTTTGGGTAGTGGAATACCTGGTCTGCCTTACACAAGAGAACAGTCCCCTAAGTGCATCTCAAATGAGCATCTGTTGCCATGGCGCTGGGGCTACATTTCCTAGACAACGAGGAGTCTCCCCCTCCCCACTGCTATTTCAAACTCTCTGGGGAGACTGTTTGTTATTTCATTCTTATGCCACACGTTGTGGATGTTTAAATGTTTAAAGCTAGACAACAAATTCTCTATTGACATTTCTGCTTAGATTGTTTACCAGACTTACTAACTAATGTCCTTTTTTGTTCACTTTTGCTTTTGAAAAGATGTTAAAGCTGTTAAAGCTGAATTTCTGAAGTAATTATTATAATTGTTTTAAATGATCACTATGGATATGCCGCTGTAATTTCTATCCCCTCTACAGCTGTGCCAAACGTGGGTTAGTACATGGAAAATCTCAACATGGAATATAGAGGCTCCTGCATGCTTTTTTTGAAAACTAAATAAAGAAATGAAAAATAAACAAACATACAAACCAAAAGTCGTCCAGTTTCAGACAACAATAAATAAATAAATAAATAAATAAATAAATAAATAAATAAATAAATAGAAAACTGACTTTGTAAGAAAGGGTGCATGGAACCAATATAAATCCCTTTGCAACAGATTTGCATGGGATATACCACGATCAAAACAAAGGCAGAAAAAATAAATCTGGGTTTGGAGGGCTTTTCCAGGCTCAGCCCCAGAACAAGAGGTAAGAAATGGATTTTAAAGTCTTGGTTATAATTAAGGGGGTTTTATCTTGACATTTTCTATTGATTGATTAATCATCCAACCGATGAATCGATTAATCACACCTGTTTGCTTGTGATATGAAATTATATTGAAAGAAAACCACTTCGAGGCAGATGTTTGTGAAAGCAATCCAGGTAATGTTTGTTCTTGTGTCTCCCGGATTATGCCTTTCCCGATTATACAAACAGGAATATGAACTGATATTCCTGCAGGTTTGAAGCTGCCAGAGTAATGCACTGACGACACACATGTACTAAAACCAGGACTCCTTAATCATGAATCGATTAAAAACCCCATTATAAATATTGCGATTATTGTCTGATTAATAGAAACCAAAGCAAGTTATTTATATATAAAAAAGTTGCCTTTCTGTAAAAAATCTAATCATCCTAATGTATCTAAATGTCACTGTTTTAAAATAATACCCACCTAGCTCACTAGTGGTAAAGAACTGACTGTTATCTTGTATTAAATGAGTCTGGCTTAAAAGCAAAACCCTTTAAAACATGAACAGCACAAATCCTTGAAGAATTCATTAAAGACAAATCCTCAGTTCAGCGTTGCTTCAATTGGCTTTAAACAAACCCTACCTCTGGGTGCACTATGCTGTACTCAGCAGCACACTTTATAAGCTTACATCACTGCAAACTTCAGCACCGGCACATCACATCACCCATTCGATTCTGTTCTTTTTCAGTTCCTCTCTCCCACATGTGCACAAATGTTAAAGTGATAGTACAGATTTTTTTATAATAAATGTGTTACTTACAGTTGCACCTTGTGCAGTCTTTATTTTTGCTCTGTGTTTGTGGGTATTTATATGTCACAGTCAGACTTCTTGTGCTTTCTATAAGGGCATGCCAGGAAATAACAAAACAAAGTGGGATTCAATCTAAAAATACTATACTGTACTAAAAAAGCCTGATTGACTGTCCTCGTAGAAGAGAGAAATAACAGAAATAAATGTTTTGATTGAATCCCTTCTTTAGGGTGGGAAATGTGAAAGATTCTGCTGGTGAATTTCCACTGCAGCTAGACTCAAAGGGCAGGCTTTTCAAAAACCAGTGTTATTGTATTGAACTCATGGTGTAGTAATGAGAGCTTTAGTAGCAAGTGATTTTCAAATGAAATGTGTTAATTAAATCAATCCGTTAACGCTTTGACATTGTACACTGTACATAAAGTGTGGGGGGAGTCTGACAACATTACAAATACATCTAGGCAAAATCCATGTCAATGATCTCGATCACATTCCTAGTGCATCACACAGTACGTTTACATGACAAAGCGTTTTCTGAAAACTAATGTTTTCGGAAAACTGAATCAGAAAACTGATTTTCTTAAAACGTCACTTTTCTGTGTTTACATGATTAACGATAGAAAATCTAATTAGAATTCAACTGTATACATGGATTGAAGTTTTTGGAAAATGCAGGATATTTTCGCATGCAAAAGTATCGTAGCCTAAGTACGATTTGAACAGACCGGACATTTCTGCAATAGAACGGAGACCAATCCAATAACTCATGTGCTTCAGTATGGGCTATTAACAAATACATACAGACTTTAACAAATATATTACTTTATCCCTAACTAGACAAATGGATGCATGCAGACTGACTACAGATTATTATTATTTTCTCTGTTTTCTAAAACCACGTGCAGGAATGAAGGGCAAAGTTTACACATGCTCAGTACGCTATCGGAATAAGTTTTCAGAAAAGTGTGTTTACATGACATACATTTTGTTAGTTTTTGGAATTTAATCGAAAATTTCTAGGTGCTGTTTTCCGAAAACTGACTTTGGGAATATTCCGATACATTTCCCGAAAACTGTGTTTACATGACTTTTGATATCGGAATTAGTTTTCCAAAAAATATCGGACTTCTTATGCTCGTGTAAACACATTGACTGTGTGTCCTTGACACCTGTTCTTCATTCTTGTGTGGATAAGACACAGGTGTTAAAAGCAAATCCGCAATCACTTAAGGAAACTTTATTGTAATATCTAATATGCAGTTTTCTATACCAAGATTTCAGTGATATAACTCAAATAAAATCTACAGTAGAGGTCAGCTGTCACATAATGTACATATGCAGAATTCAAATAGGCTACAGTTGCATTGACAATTTATTGGTAGTCACTGTGTGAAAATAATGGTATATAATTTTAGAAATACAACAAACTTTCAGTAAGGTTACAAATGGTTAAAATAAGTGAATAAATCTAATTCATAACCACAAGTATAGAAAAGGCTAAAATATTTTCATAACTACAAATACTGAATTATCAAGGTCGTCTGTAGGAATTTAAACCTGGTCCTGTACACTCTCTGTATCGTCGTCGTCACAGACATGGTCTGTTAAATTTCTGTTTCAAGGTGAGTTATACTCTTTCACTAATTAAAACCCTCTTTTTCCAAGTGCAAATTAACTCCTGATAAATGATGACAAGTAACACGGATTTGCTTTTAAATTCCCACACAAACAAAAGAAATAGTGGCAAGAAGCACTGCTCATTAAGATATTAACATTATTTTTTAAATCAACATAATTTCGGAAATCACATTAGGACAATTATTTAATAATGAAATAGGCGTAATGACCGCTTGAAAATGCCAAAATCAATGCAACATACTGATTTCTTGATTAACACTGGAGTTACCATTGACGAGTTTCTTCATTTTCTTCTACCAACTACTGCGCGAGTCAAACAACCCTGAAACACTGTTCATTTTAAAGATTGCTTTCGAACCTGTCAGACATGGAATGTAAATGACTCGTTGGGTGAACTGCACAGTATCAAGGATACAAAAGATCCCATCAGATGTACTTTGTGTCCAGTTACGAGAGCCCACAAGCACATCCAGCAGCACACGAGCACACTGGCTTCAAACAATCCAAACGGACACTATGAGGGAAGGGTCATTGTGTACTCACGTTGTCTTCCGTCGTTGGCAGATCCACCATCACTGCAGGCAGGGTTAGTGATGAAGGGGGCCCCAAAGACACCACTCCATTGTGATCCATATGGATGTTCAACTTCCCGTTGATGGTCAGGCTAGGGATGTTGGTTTGAGAGCAATGGCTGGCTATGCTTAGGCTGCTGTTCTTCCTCCTGGACCAGGGTACCAATAGTGAACCTGTGCGGCTGTCGCTGTCCCCCGGCACACTGTACTCATCATCCGCAAAATCCGCCTCGGAGTCCTTGTTTCGGGGGCGGAAATGAAAGATGCTTCCATGGCTTCCCCTTCTGCTGGCAGAGAGGAGCGCCCGGCTAATGCACGGGTGAGTCTGAAAGGATGCCAAGCGGATATAACCATAGGAATGAGTACTAACTGTATTAAGTCTTATTTAAATTTAAATCAGCTAAATCTATTTTTTATTTTCCTTGAGACATATTTATGTATATATGTATAAAAAATTAAATGCTTTTTTTTTTTTTTAGCACATCCATAAATATTGAAAACCATTACTAATTGGTAGATACAATGCAATGTATCTAACCCTCAATTGAATTTCATTACAGCTGTATTTACAATGTGAACATTATACTATACAAGTACTCAAAGGAAACAGTATAGAAGCATTATACAGTCACAACAGTCAACCTGGGACTCAAAATGTCATTTCCACTATTTATTTTGTATTTTTTATATAGAAATCATCACCCACAGAGGAAAGTAGTGGATCTATGGGAGGTGGTTGATAAGCCGCTGGTCTATTTGAAGGTGCTCAGCAGTGTGGTAAAGATGATGTGGCAGGGAATATCTAGAGCTCACACTGTAAGTTAGTGGACAAGATGGAATGTCTAGAGCTCACAGTGTAAGTTAGTGGACGAGATGGAATATCTAGAGCTCACACTGTAAGTTAGTGGACGTGATGGAATGTCTAGAGCGCACACTGTATGTTAGTGGATGAGATGGAATGTCTAGAGCTCACATTGTAAGTTAGTGGACATGATGGAATGTCTAGAGCTCACACTGTAAGTTAGTGGACGAGATGGAATGTCTAGAGCACACACTGTAAGTTAGTGGACATGATGGAATGTCTAGTGGATGTGATGGAATGGCTAGAGCTCACAATGCAAGTTAGTGGACATGATGGAATTTCAACCTAAAGAATTTCTTCATTACTTATCACCTTTCAGACCTTGCACTGCAAAACATATTTCCTGTTTGAGATGGCATGCACATTCTGCATGAAGCATGAGACCTGAGAAACATCTTTCACACAGAGAAAGCAACATGAGTGTGTTTATTATTATTGTCTATGCCATGTGAAGCAGCACAGCACCCTTGCACATTAATAGCAGTAGTAGTAGTAGCAGTCATAGTAGTAGTCGTAGTAGTAGTAGTATTGTTCTGCTTTACAGACAGTGTGTTTTGTACACCAGGGGCCCAGGGCAGACGTATTGGAGGTTCTGTCCTCTAAGAGACATGTCTGTGACTGTACAGGCCGGCAAAGCTGACATAGCTCCTTGTCAGAACACATGTTTGTTTGTTAGGCGTAAGTCCAGTGATTGAAATCCACCTGTTTGGACACCCTGGAAAGCAGCACTGCTGTGCGTTTGTGAAGAATGCTGCTCTGCTCGTTACCTTCGGTGGGTTGTCATCACAGTCTAACTGTGATCTCTCCTCTTCCTCTCCATCCTCTCTATTCTCCTCTGAGTGACTCTGCTGCCTTTGTTTCGAATTCTTTCTATCCTTGATGTCTTTCAAGGTGAGCGGTGACACTGCAGGAGTCTCCTGTGCGATGTTAGCAATTGCCTAAAAGAAGAAACAGCCCATGTGTGTCCCTTCAGGTGAGTCACCTATCACCAGGAGATATTATCACCCAGCTTGATTGTGAAACATGCAGTACAAAAAAACACGACCATTCACACAACACATTCTTAGGGTTCTTCATTTTATTTATTTATTTATTTCTTTTTTAGAATTTCCTAGGAATTTCTCAGTGTTTATTTTTACAATTGAAAACTAAGAGAAAATCAATGGGGAAAAATGAGGTGAGTGATGTTTGTGAATAATCAGTATTTACGATTGTCACCAGTGTGATCATTTTGGTAGTGTACGTTGTTAAAATATAAATAAAGGGCAACACACTTGTTCAATGTGTTTAACGTTATTTATTATTAATGTGTATTCAATAACTGATCAGTAGACTCTTATATCTTAAGCATCTCAATGAAATTCAACATTTAAACACACCTTAAAGTAGTTTTATCTCACATTATCACAACCGTGAACTCAAGCCTTTTCATACATAAGTGTAATATGAACTGAAATTGAGGAATCTTTAGCTTTAACCTTTATAAAAACAGCTGCAAAAATCAGAATCACGCCACAACCACATTGCAATAATGAAGCGATCCAAATTATACATGCAAGGGTTTAAGCAGAATAGCATTACCACAATATTCCGCCAATGCGCTCATTGTTTTTAATAATACGGTAAAGATCATTTTAAAAAGTGGGACAATGTACCGTGAAAATCAGTAAAAACAAAAAAAGAAGAACCCTATACATGCTCCAATAACATCGATTAACATCTACTATAAGACTCTCTTGCAAGTAAAAGGCTGAGGCAGTGTGTAACAGCTACAGACTCTCCTGAAGTTAAAAGTCTGAGGCAATAACAGCTACAGCTGCAGACACACGGCCCTCGTGTTCATACCTGCTGTTCCTTTCTCAGCCGTTCCATGGCCTCCTGGAATTCCCTCTCTTTCTGCAGGGCCTCCGCGATGCTCGCCTGGTTCTGCTCCTCATAAGCCATCGCCACCACAGCCAGGATCAGGTTGACCAGGTAGAAGGAACCCAAGAAGATGACCAGCACGAAGAAGATCATGTAGGTCTTACCCGCGGATCGGAGAGTCTGAGGTGAGGAAAATCACAAGTGTTTTTGTTTTCTTTTCTATACAACAAAGACTTGATTTTCCCTGTACATTAGGCCTCGTAGGTTTAACAGGGCAGAGGCTGGGTGTGAACCGGCGACCCCGTGCACCGCAAGCGAGCTTCTTAACCACAATGCAAAAGAGCGGGGCAGGGGACAGGCCAGAATCCGTAAAGGCAGTGTATCACACAACACTGCCCGTTACATAGTGCGGCAGAGTAGGGGGAGGAGAAGAGATGTAGTCCAGGAGGGTGCTGCAGGACTACATTCCCCAGAATGCCAAGAGGTTATCGGGAGCCAGAGTGGAATCACCTGGCTCCATTTTAATGTGAAGCACCTGAGGCTGATTAAGCCCTTGATAAAAGCAGGGGAAGCTCTATAGACAGGACTGAAGGAGGAAAGTCATGTGCGGAGCAGACCTGTGTGGTCTAAGAGAAGGTATGAACCTTGGGATATTGTTAAACTTGTAAATGGTGTGAAACAAGTGTTTTTGTGGCTGGTAAACGGCTTAGCCGTTCAGTGTGTTAGTTAAGAGTGAAGAGAAGTTTAGTTTAGCACTCCACATGGGAGTTGTTTTGTTTATTTGTGAATAAAAGTGCACAACCACGCTAAACTTGCAGTTCTGTGTCTGGATCAAGTATTTTAAACGGCGCAAATGAACACTGGCTATTGTTACAATATGCAATCTAATATATTATGCCAGTTAGGATGTTCTGTTAAGATGAGTGGCCGCACTCTGTTGATTATCTGCACTGAACATCTAAGTGATCTGAATGATTTCCACTCTGCTCAATGACATTTCACACCAGGAAGAACTTCAGAAACAACCAACATTAAACACCATGTTGCCAACATAATAATTCCAGCTCATCTTACCTAATATATATTTATATAATTTTATTGGGCTTAGATTTTCCTGCATGACATAATGCACATTATGTTAAAGGTCAATTCGATTTTTAAGTAGTAATTTTTTTTTTTTTTTAACTTAAGCAGTTAGTAAAGAAAAATGATCAAACGCTCCTTGCACATGCTTCAGTGTTACACTTCTTATCGACTTTCAGACATTAAGGAACTAAGTCGACTCGATATGTACATTCTGCAAACACATACACAAACACACACGGATTACAGTGGAAACTACCCTGTACCTGTTGATAAAGATTTTCCCAGTAGTCTTGAGTCATGAGGCGAAACAGAGCAAGAAAGGCCCAGCCGAAGGTGTCGAAACTGGTATAGCCGTAATTTGGGTTGTCTCCTGTCTTGATGCAAACGTATCCATCAGGACAATTCCTGAAAAAAAAATGTAAACAAAGTAAATTCAGACAACAAATCAACAAGCAGTTTGTTTTACCAACTTTTTTGCATTGTATTTCCACATGAAGTCCAATATTTTATGTTTAAATGATGTTAATTACAGTGTATTACCCTGTATATAAATACAAGTGTAGAAAAAAATGCATTACCACTTAAATTGTAGAACAATGCCTTATATTAAGAGAAGAAGTAGTCACCACAGTGAAGCCACGGAGGAGTTCTCACTAAATCCTGAACATCAAGTTAGCTGTTGTTGTTGTATATCTGCTGTTATATCACTGCAGTCAGTTTGATTGTCTTTGACACACCGCTGCCCATTGCAATCAACCAGACACTACAAAGGCAGATACATGGCCTGCTAAATCAGCCCAGTGTTAGCTACAGGACAATTGCAGTGCAAAACATACACTATTGTTTACTGCCCATTTAGGTACATACAGTATAATAGCCCTTCTGAATTGTATTAACAGATTATAAGAACCCATAAAATGTATTGTTTTGGACTACTTCTAGGACGTCATGCGGCTCCTGAAAAAACAATGAACAACTTAATAGAACTGCGTGGGTTATATACCGGTTTGGCTTAAAGTTCAAGGCACTGTCAGAAAATACTGTAACAGACTAGGGGAGGAGGAGAGGAAAACTGTTTTGTTTTAATCGGTAAATGACTTAGCCGTCCGATTTTAGATAGAACTGGAGCCAACGAGTTTAGTTAGCGTTCCAAAATGGAGTTAGTTTTTTTTTTTTTTTTTTTTTTTTTTTTTTTTTACTGTAAATAATAAAAAGTGCATGCCAGTCCTTAAACCTGCAATTCTGTGTCTGGGTCTGTATTAGAGTATTAGAAAAAGAGGCCAAACAAACCTCAGCTAAAAGGCTGTGTTACAATACAGTAGTGTGCAAGGTGCATATGAAATCAAACCACTGCAACTGAAATATTGGAAAATTGTCAGAATAGGCTAATTAGCAATTGTCTAATTTAATTGATGACCACAAATGGTAAAATACAAGAGATTTTTGAGAAGTTGTTTAAGATAATAATAACCTCTTTATTTTTATATAGCACCTTTCATAGTGGACCACCATCAAAAAACACTTTACAGAGGTAGGCTCTGAACTGTGCATTATATGCAGTCACAATAGGACATTGATTTGACATCTCATCTGCAGGATGGAGCACAAGGAGGTCAAGTGACTTGCTCAGGGTCACACAGTGAGTCAGTCAGTGGCAGAGGTGGGATTTGAACCAGTAACCGTCAGTGGTGGGATTTGAAACAGTGACCTTCTGGTTACAAGCCCTGGACTTTAACCACTGGACCACACTGCCTCCTTAGATGTCTAATTAAAGCAAAATGTGGTCTAACATTATCACTAATTACTGACCAAAAAAATTCTCACACCCTGAGGTTTTCATGCAGGTAGGTATATAAAGGATATAAATGACAAATCTTGAGGTGTTCTAATATATTTGCACACCACTGTACGTTCCACTGCTGCAATACTCTTTGAGAGGGATTTGTACTGTTTTCCATTCCTGGTGTTTGTTTTTCTTTTGTGATCTAAAGGATTGATCAGCTTCCAAAAAATGTACTAAATGTTTTGCTGGAAAGAAGCCCCTCTGAATCCAAGCTCTGCAGGGAGCCTGCCAGGGGGACTGCTCTATCACTCAGCACCCACGCAGCTGTGCCCATGGAAGGCCAGATGGCCAAGGAAACTGAGATGATGCCTTTGAAATCTTTGCATAGCCCCAGTGTCCTGCTGAACTCCAAAGGGATGTAGTGAAACCAGGACATAGTGGATAAGTGACAGGACAGTAGTCTTTCTTGTCTGTCTTTAGTTCAGAACCTAATACAGTTCTGGGCATCAGCTAGTGTAGCGGGCAGTGTTCTGTGATACACTGCCGCTATGGATTCTGGCCCCTGCTGGTGAGATGAGAGGAGGTTAAAAGCTCTAAAACCACAACTGCAGATGAGCCCAGCTCTTTTGTATTGTGGTTAAGACGCGTGCTTGCGGTGCACGAGGGCGCTGGTTCACACCCAGCCTCCTCACTGAGAATTACAATTGTGCCAGATTAAAACAAATTGTACAGTGGTTTTGATCTGACAAGGTTTCGAACTCAGACCCCCAGAGAGAATAATAATAATAATAATAATAAAAATAATAATAATAATAATAATAATAATAATAATAATAATAATAATAATAATAATGAATAAGCAAGCTGCACCACCTACCACCCAGTAACAGATTACACGTTGTATCTATAGTACTTTAAATAAAGACATGCTAAACTCCTAAAGGAGAAGAAGACTATGAGTTAATATCATGCAGTAAGCTAATAGAAACCCAAGGTCACTATGAGGATAAAAGAACTTAAAGTTCCTATAGCAACTGTATCTAGGAGGCTGTTGCCCATGGAGATTGTTACTTGCTACATCTCCAGAGTGCAGGAGGGTTGTTTTCCCTCTCTCTGTGTTGCACAGAGAGCAGTGTGGTTAATGTAATTTTAGTGTCATTAGCACCATGTCAGATTTGAACTGTGTTTCATCCTCAAGTGCCTTTTGCATGACCTGTGTTAGTGTGCTGTGCTGTGCTGTGCTGTGCTGTGCGACGCAACCAGAAGCACTTCACAAATGAAGGGAATATATTACTACGTAACTATCCATGTGTAATACAAAGTGTGTGTTTATGCACACATTGGATACTCTGTGTAGCAATTAGCTAGGGAAATAAAGAACACAGATATCCCTGTCACTGTAATACACTGTGCAATGGCCTTGAATAAACTGTGACAAAGAAAAACACACTTACTGTAAATTATGCTAAAACGGATTGTGAAAAAATGAATCACAATCTTCTGTATACTTCTCTCTTGCTGCTGAATTTGTGAAATGGGGCAGTTTGGAAAATGCCCACTGGGAGAGTGTAGCTTTAATCTCAGTCCCCTCTGAAACTATGGGTTTCCATTGAATTACTCACACAGCGGGGACATTGTTGCTGGAATAGCTTGGTGATAAATAAGCAGAAACAACAATAAAAAATGACAGAGAACCTGCATCACTGGATATTAAATAGGAAAGAAATCATGAGGAAGATGTACAGTATGTGGCATAAAGCATACCTGATCTTTGAGCTAAACTGCATTGAACTGTAATCATAAGCAATGCAGAGTGTAACTAGATGAGATACAACAAAGCCTACTGTGGATAATGGATACTACTTTTTCCTTTGCTTTAACTGGTGAATGTCCCTACACTTACAGTACACAAGGGTGTATTGCTCAAACCTGAAGTGGTGCTGTGAAATTAAACATAACAGGGAACTCATGATAAACCTATTTAATTTACATATGCATTAATTTAGAAGCAACAATTAAAATTGTCTCTGATTTATAGTTTTAAATAAAGAGCGGTGCCCTGTGCATCCTAATATTAATGGGATAATATTAGGGATATGTTTTGCTTTTTATATTTTTGTTTCACAGACTTTATTTTCACTTTGAACCAGGGTATGCTAATTTAATATAGATTATAGTACCGGTTATAGCACCTGTACAGACCACCCAAGTGACCCATATTTGGCAGGTCAGACCTGCAAATTGGCATTCAAACCTGCAGACCCGCGACAGTCAGTAAGAACATGTTTTTTTTGTTTTTTTTTAATAATTTAGTCGTTGCCAATTAGTTTTTATTATTTTCTTCCCAATTTTAAATGCCCACCGCTACCACCCCTGTGCTGACTCGGGAGGGGCGAAGATGAACACACGCTGTCCTCCGAAGCAAGTGCCGTCAGCTGCCCGCCTCTTTACACACTGCGAACTCACAGTGCAGCCGCCTCAGAGCTACAGCGTCGGAGGACAACGCAGCTCTGGGCAGCTTACAGGTCGCTGCTGCGCAGTGAGCTGAGGACACCCTGGCCGACCTAACTCACCCTCCCCCCGGGCGATGCTCGGCCAATTGAGAGCTGCCCCCTGGGAGCTCCCGTCCACAGTCGGCTGTGGAATAGCCTGGACTCGAACCGGCGACGTCCAGGCTATAGAGCGCATCCTGCACTCTAGCGAGTGCTTTTACTGGATGTGCCACTCGGGAGCCCCCAGTAAGAACATGTTTATAGACTGTTTGTACCAGATCCCTGAACTAAATGTTACCAAAACCCCAATCGAGGATCCTACTGAACACACGTGATAGTAAACAGTTAAGAAATCAAATACTAAGAAGATGATATAAAGAATGCCTTTAAGACACACTCATGTAGAACACATCAATGTTGGGATTGCTGTGTGGCCTCGGGTAGGGTTTCCCCTCTCTGTGTGGACTGAAAGAGATGAGCACTAATCCTCACTCTGCTGTTCAGGTCAGAACAGTCATTATCAAACCCATTAGAGGAAGGCAAAAGAGCTTAAAAACCAGATCAAATTTGTCTAAAGCAGGGAAATCCTTTTATGTGTATTGGGATGCCTGCATAGCAATGCTGTCTGCAAGTCTGCATTTGTTATGGTCAAGCTGGGTAAAAAAAATAAGATACTAAATCAATACAGATCGGCCAAAGTGTTCCCTGTGTTGCTTCAAATGTTGCAAATGTAAATCCCAGGAATCTGAGACAAGGCTTTTTTATGTTGGTTTTTCTACTTGTTTTGTTGGTCTTTTAAGTACATGTATCCAGCTTCTTCACCGTGCCTATGTTTGGTGCTGTAGCTGGACATCAAAGCTACTAGTCTGTCACACTCGCATGGGAGGTTTTACAGATTTTCTCTGATAATGTTTCCAGTGAAAAATAGCACCAAGGGTATCATTCAGTATTTAAAGCTACAGTTCTCCAACTGGAACTTTCGTGCAAATATAAAACCTTGTGATCTGTTTTCTGGAGTCTTGCATCATTTAGCCAGAACGTTGACC
This sequence comes from Acipenser ruthenus, assembly GCF_902713425.1. NCBI lineage: Eukaryota > Metazoa > Chordata > Actinopteri > Acipenseriformes > Acipenseridae > Acipenser > Acipenser ruthenus. Next base: position 93,226,850 of record NC_081191.1, on the reverse strand, counting down.
TTCATGGCATCCTAGACAGTACCCAAAAATAAAATGAGATGAAACATGTTTGCTGCATGGTATCCTGCTGCTGTACATGCAGTGGTAGGAGGTTATGCTAAATGACATATGCATGCTCTGTCAAGATAGTTCAGTCAGGACCCCAAAAACAGTTTCTATAATCTGTACAGCAACACGCATCTGTTTGTGACTGAAAAAGCAACATGCTTTTTGTCAAAAAGTTGCACGTGTAACTACTGCTTTGAACCATGGACTGATCTGACACTGCAAAGAGGGCACAGTAACTGCCCTTAATCTCAATCTGTAGCTTCACAGCAAAGCTTCCCCATTCTGCTCAATGAAGTAAAGTGAAGTGGTTCATCAGAGAAGAGATAATTCTCCTGCTCTGCTGTGTGAGGCTTATAATCAGGGGTCTAACACAGCTTCTAAAAGTTCAACCCACAACAATTAATGTAAAGTGTTACCAAACCTTCTGAGGTCGTTCAAACCCCCACACTAATCCCAGCATGCTGCTTGTCCTGCACTGCAGTGTTTCTGCCTCTGAGGTTCTGTGTGTTGGAGTGCAAGCTGCAGATTCTGTGTGCCAGAGTGCAAGCTGCAGGTTCCGCATGTCAGTGCAAGCTGCAGATTCTGTGTGCCAGAGTGCAAGCTGCAGGTTCCGCATGTCAGTGCAAGCTGCAGGTTCCGTGTGCCAGAGTGCAAGCTGCAGGTTCCACATGTCAGTGCAAGCTGCAGGTTCCGTGTGCCAGAGTGCAAGCTGTAGGTTCCATGTGTTGGAGCGCAGGCTGCAGGTTCCACGTGCCAGAGTGCAAGCTGCAGGTTCCGCATGTCAGTGCAAGCTGCAGGTTCCGTGTGCCAGAGTGCAAGCTGTAGGTTCCATGTGTTGGAGCGCAGGCTGCAGGTTCCACGTGCCAGAGTGCAAGCTGCAGGTTCTGCGTGTTAGTGCAAGCTGCAGGTTCCGTGTGCCAGAGTGCAAGCTGTAGGTTCCATGTGTTGGAGCGCAGGCTGCAGGTTCCACGTGCCAGAGTGCAAGCTGCAGGTTCTGCATGTCAGTGCAAGCTGCAGGTTCCATGTGCCAGAGTGCAAGCTGTAGGTTCCATGTGTTGGAGCGCAGGCTGCAGGTTCCACGTGCCAGAGTTCAAGCTGCAGGTTCTGCATGTCAGTGCAAGCTGCAGGTTCCGGATGTCAGTGCAAGTTGCAGGTTCCGTGTGTTGGAGTCAAGCTGCAGCACGTGGGGGAGCTTTCCTGGACGCCCTGTGGGTCCACCTTGATTTCTGTGTGTTTATATATAGAACTTGTGAACTCTGCAGTTTGGCATGGAACAGTCAGACAGATAGTATTTAGTTTGAATAAAATCCTGGAACTTGCCCAGTTAACAAAAGCAGATATATTTAACATTTATTCTGGTTTTTTTATTTATATATTTATTTTTTATGAGGTGGGTTGATTGAAAGCTGAATATTTTATAATTAAAGCAATACTCTACTCTGGCATAATATTTTTAATCTCTTTATTGCCCCATGATATGTGTTCTTAATCATATTTAAAGCTGTTTTTGCAGTCATTTCTGCCCCTCCTGAAACAATTAGCTTGTCAGATGTTTCTCAAAGCAGATTTCAGGGTTTCATTGCAAATCTCGCTGTTTGATGAAGCGAAAGAAGCTATCTATCCTCTGTGTTCATTTTTACTCATTACAGAAACCCACCTTGCTCACGATTGTTCAGTTCTATAAGGTTTAAAATAAAAATCTAATATTGTATTCTGTGTATAGATATACATTTGGAAGGAGTCCAATGTTAGTCTGGTATTAGGGTGTGTGAGAGTTTCCTATTAAAGGGACTTTAAGGTTTCCATGGTTAGAATTAAGGAAAGGGTCTACCATTGTATATGTCCATTCTGTGTGAAGAGTGCGGTATCAGCTAATGTGAAACATTTTAGACTATGGAGTTCTTTAGGATTAAGACTGCTCATGTTCAAAGCCAAATGAGGTGCAACTATATATAATCTTAGAGTGGACTACACTTATTTGAATCACCCAGGTGAAAGGAACTACCTCCGGACCTGTTTTGAAAGGGTATTCCCAGTTGAAGTAATGGCTAATTACTATTTTGACTGCAAATCAGGTGACTACCATTATTCAACTAGAAGAATGGGTTGCAATAATTGTGATGTTTCTGTATCTTGAATAACCAATGAATGTAAACAAATGTAATCATGTATGGTCTATCATCTGTTAAGAATAATATTTCATTAATCAATAAACCGTGGAATTGGAAAAATAATAAAAATAGAATTATCTGATTCATTATAATAAATAATCAAGTTACCACACCCTGCAGTTCTGTGGGTAAATATGCTGGTGACTTACTCTTTAATGCAGAAACAGTAATAAAGAATAATCAAGGATACATATCATGGAACAACGCTTTTTTCTGCTTTAATAAATACTATGTGTAATCGTAAACATCTTTAAATACCTATTTTTAGAAGGTGAAATGCCATGAAATAAGTATTTATTTATTTATTTTTATTTAGTCGTCGCCAATTTTTTACCCCGGATTTTCTCCCCAATTTTGTATGCTCAATTATTATCTGTATTATCTGTATCCTCGGTCACTGCACGCAACCCCTCCGCCGACTCGGGAAACAGAGGCTGGAACACGCGTCCTCCAAAAAGTGCTTCTGCCAATCCGTCATTTTTTGCACTGCAGATCCACAGCGAGGCCACCAGACCTATAGTGTCGGAGGACAACACAGATCTGGCGGCTCCACTGCAGAACCACAGGCACCCTATCAGCCACAAGGGTCGCTGATGCGCGGTGAACCGTGGATTCCCCTGCCGACCTAAGCCATCCCTACCCAATTGTGCACTGCCCCCTAGGAACCCATGGTCACAGTCGGCTGTGACATAGGCTGGATTCGAACCTGCGGTCTCCAGGCTATAGGGTGCATCCTGCACTCCATGCGGAGCGCTTTTACTCAATGCGTTACTTGGGAGAAATAAATATTTTGTAACCGTGAAAAAAATACAGACCTACAATTGATAAGTCTGCCACATGGTCCAAAGATCCTGCTCGGTAGGAAACAGGCAATGCCAGCTGTATAATCCCATTGCGGGTTTGCACGCAAACTGATGCTAGGCTGACAAATGGTATAGATATGTATAGATTGTACATATTTCTGCTTGCCATTTCAGCTCCACAAGCTTCCTTATTTCAATTAATCTTATTTATTTTTCTTTTCTTAACCACCCCACTAAGGTATATTTGGGGTTTGCCAACAATCAGCTGTGACTGATTAATTGAGAGCACCTGTCTGCCACGGCCGACAGGAGTGAAACAGTTGTGACATCTTTCCATAAAGAGCAGGGGCAGTTCTCTCCGACTTCTCAAGCTAAAACTGATATCCCATCTCCAGGATCCATCCAGGTTTGAAATGATTGAGTAAGAACATTCCCCTCTAAGCAGCAGAGTGGGGTGAGACTGCACTGCAACCTTTGCCTTATCTCATCAATTACAGCAGAGACGAGCTAACAATAGGAATATTATCATCTTGTCAGAGAGGCAAGGACTTCCCCAATGCCCCACAGTAAATCTGTTGCTGAGCTAGGATTTTAACCCAATAGGTCCTAGGTCTCAATCCTCAGCTCTAACCACTGCCATGCTGACTCATTGTATACCGCAAAGCATCGCTAAATTTCAAATGCATTTGTTCAGGGGGGAACAGACTGGCGACCTTGCACACTGCAAGTGTGCGTCTTAACCACTGTGCAAAAGAGCCTATGTAATAGAACTCGTGGTATAGTAATGAGAGCTTTAGTAGCAAGTGATTTTCAAACAAAATGTGTTAATTAAATGATTAGCCACCGAACACTTACAGTATTATAAGAACATTTTATATGCATACAAACGTGTGAAGGTGAAAGTGTACACGGTACATAAAGTGTGGGGGGAGTCTGACAACATTACAAATACGACTAGGCAACATCCATGTCAATGATCTCGATCACATTCCTAGTGCATCACTGTGTGTCCTTGACGCCTGTTCTTCGTTCTTGTGTGGTTAAGACACAGGTGTTAAAAGCAGATCTGCAATCACCTGAGGAAACCTTATTGTAATATCTAATATGCCGTTTTCTAAACCAAGGTTTCAGTTGTATAATTCAAATAAAATCTACGTAGATGTCAGCTGTCATGTACTTATGCAGAATTCAAATAGGCTACAGTTGCATTGATAATTTCTTGGTAGTCACTGGGTGCAAATAACGGTATATCATTTTAGCAATACAACAAACGTTCCGCAAGGTTACAAATGGTCGAAATAAGTGAAGAAATCTAATTCATAACCACAAATACAGAAAGGCTCAAATATTTTCAGAACTAAAAATATAGAATTATCGAGGGAGTTTGTAAGAAATGAAACCTGGTCCTGTATACTCTGTCTCTGTATTGTCTGTTAAATGTCTGTTTCTAGGTGAGTTATATACTCTTTCGTTAATTAAAACCCTCTTTAGGCTGGGTACGAACCCGCGACCCCACGCACCGCAAGCATGTGTCTTAACCACAAAGCAAAAGAGCCGGGCTCGTCTGCATTCATGGTGTTAGAGCTTTTAACCTCACTGCATCTCAACGACAGGGGACAGAATCCACAGCAGCAGTGCATCACACAACATTGCCTGTTAGCATTGAGACCTGCAACATACAAAGAAGGGCAACTCTTTACATTGTGTCTCTAATTGCTGTGTATGTACATAGTGTAGTTATTTAGTAACTACATGTGTACTTACACATCATTACAATGTTATTATGCATAGTTACAATGCACTTTTTGCACAATATAACCCTAACCCTCACTATCCCTAACCCTTTTGTGATACAATTGTGTACTTACATATATTGTGCAAAATGATTTACACATTAAGTACATTGTAATTATGTGTAAGTGCACAGTATTTAGAGACACAATGTAAAGTGTTCCCAAGAGAAGCCTCTAATGTAAGATGATAATTATGTCATGGTCCAGTGGACATCCAAGCACTTGTTTATTTATATAATAATTGTGTATGACTTTTTCTTTCTTCAGGCTATACGTACACATAGAAAGACTAAACACATAACTTTGAAGGCACCAAACATACTGGGCTCTCACTTTACAAAGGGAATCCTTTGTGTATTCCTTTCAGGTTATGCAGTACTCAGGTTTACAACTGGCTATGTACTACCAAAAGGGAGGTTTTAGACACATATGCATCATGTTAAATAAATAACCCCAAGCACTGGATAATACTGCTTGACTGGAGATAGAAGAAACACTGACTAGTAAAACAGCATCAGCATCACTGCCTCCATTGTATCTGTGAGCACCTGACTCCACAAGCACTTGTTCACTGGCACATTTGAAGTGAGCTGTAAATAAAGTTTATGTCACACCTCCCCTTACAAAATCCCAGAGGGATTGCATCACACAAGTTTATATCACACCTCCCTTTACAAAATCCCAGAGAGACTGCATCACACAAGCCAAGTGCCACAGGGTTACACCAGCACCATGTCCTTTTCAGGGCAACGAAGGAATTACCATTGGAATTCAGGGGCAAGTGCTTCTTGACAACTTTTAAACTGGCCGAGAAAATGACCCGGCAAGCTAGTGCCGTAGCAGACGCTGCTGTAAGAAATGGAATGGCCGCAATACATTTTGGACTAATCTCTGGGATCCTACAATTTCAAAATCCAAAAGCAAATGCTGTTGCAGAGGTGGCAGAGCATACCATGCAGGTTTAAATAGGGAGATTGTTAGTGCATGTGGGGGGGGGGGGGGGGGGGGGAGCCATTACCACACATCATAACCAAGTTGCTGTGATCAACAAAGAAAACTTACACAATCCACCATCTGGGATCTGCTTCAGTATGGTGGTGGGATGGTTTAAATTAGTTATTGCACAGAACAGACAATGACATGTTTGCATAAAGCATTCCAAAAAGCCATAATTGGCTACTTACCCAGCATCAGACCCATTTCCACATAGTAAAGGATCCTTGGCTCCTTCTATCTTATAGAAGTTGGCTAAAAAAAAATTAAAAACATTATTGATGGAGCATGTTGTTTTTTTTTGTATTATTATTATTAGAATATTTTTTTAATATTCTTCATTCTTCAATGTTCATCTGACCATAGGCAAACTATTGCAAACCAAAAGTAATGCTGAGCTCAGGGCGCTTGAATTAAAGAGAGCCCAATGTACAGTCGTGTGCAAATTGATTACAGCATTCCATTGCTTCTGTAGTTTTGATTTGTTGTGCATATGAAATCAAACCATTGTAACTAAACATCCAGGAGCATTGTCAAAATAGGCAAATCAGTGATTGTCTAATTTAACTGATGACTTTAATAGACCACACATGCAATTAATTAAAAATAGTAAGAGAAAAGGAAAATGCATGAGACTTTTTAGAAGTTGTTTAAGATGCCAAATTAAAACACGAAGTGGTCTCACATTTTCACATGAGTGCTGATTGTTTCTATATCACTGATTACTGACTGAAAATTGAAATTCTCACACCCAGAGGTTTTCATGCAGGTAAGTATATAAAAGATATAAATGACAAATCTTGAGGTATTCTAATACATTTGCACACTGCTGTATTATCACATACTGTTACTGGATTGTCTTTGGTGGATGAGGGACTGGGGTGAATTGTGCTCTAGTCTCCTTGCCCTGTTCCTCTCCCTATCCCACTAAGTTGCTAAGCTCTTATTTTATCTATCTTCATTTTCACAAGATTTCATTATCACTCTGTCCCTCTTTAGTGGTTAAGTGATCATAGGCGACTGGATTTAAGAGGGCTTCAGAGTGCTTTGGCAAACATCTCCTGCCATCGTCAGCTGCCCGGCATTCCTGTTGTTAAGCATGTTCCTGTTTGGGCCTCAAAGCCATGCTGCAGCATGGTATTCAGATTGCACAGTCCCATGGCTGGAGGTGTTAGTCTGATTGGGGTGATGTTGTAACACGGTGGCGATAAGGACCTGATGTTGGAGACATTGTCATGTTAACTTTTAGATAATATGGTATGGAGTACACTTTTTGCATTGTAAGTTATTTTAAGGGGTGGCTTTTTAGTTTATTAACTATTAATGCACGACTAGCTTACCAACACATTAACAAACGTTTAAAATTTTTTGTTAACCTCTTTAAAAATTAATACAAAAATAAGGATAAATGTTCATCAAATATCAGGATGGGAGGGTTTGAAAACTCCATGAGAACAATATCATTGAACTGGGGTTGCATTTGTTTAAATACACTTATAAAGAGGTTTATTGCAGCAATGTTTTTTTTTTTTATATATATGTATTATATTATTATCCTTTTTTTATTAATTACTAAATTGGTTACTACTGTATATCCCCTTCGGTCACAAATTTTTAATACATTTAAAAAAAAAAATTAAAACAGTTTGTGTAAACTCTGGAGTTTGAGAAGTTGCTCTGCTATAACTTTGAAATATATATATTGAAAAATAATATATATACAGTATATATTGTGACAAACCAAGGGGCAGGGTGATCAATGACAGGTACGTACTGTAAGTGCAGAGGTTTAATGGGGTTGTGTTGTCTCGCAAAATGGTGGCAGCAAAAAGGACTACAACAGACAAAAAGACTACAATTACCAGAATCCAGGATAAGCACACAGGGTGTGGTCAGAACACCTGCACAGGGTGTGGCCAGCCTAGTTATAAGGGGACGGTTCACAACAAAATGGCAATAGAGGAGAAGGAGACAAAGGTTGGTGTTGTGTAATTGTGTTGTGGGAAATTGCAAGAAAACGGTGATATAGCTTTGTGCATGACTTCAGACCGTTTTGACTACCCTGCCGGCTGTAAAACCCTGTTTGTGTATGAGAACCTGATTTGTGGACCATCCGACGCGACTCACTGGAAACAGTGCCAAAATAAACAAAGGTTCAAATCCGCCTACCCTGGAAAGACTTTGTCATAATATATATCTATATATATATATATATATATATATATATATATATATATATATATATATATATATATATATATATATATAGATATACACACATTATAAAATGAATACATAGATAGGAAACCTAACATGGTACAAGTATGCACACAGTGACTGCAGGGGGTATACTTACTACTAATCACAAAAAGTGCAAGTAAACTCAATGTTAACTGTCAATAAAACAAAAAAATAATAATAATTAAAATAAAATTACATTCAACAGCATTTAATAACACTTTGATTGGAATTAAAATCTCATGGGAAACTGAAAGAAATGTATCCAACAGCCTCTACATATGTACTGCAGGGTGTTGAAAGCTTAGCAGATGCTGCATTGACCTCTGTGACAGAAAATACCAGGTTCCAGTACTGCAAGGATTAAAGCTACACATACTTCTGTACATCTGCCAGCCTGTGTGTGTGTGTGTGTGTGTTCATGTGTTCGTGTTCATGTTCGTGTGTGTGTGTTCGTGTGTGTGTTTATGTTTGTGTGTGCGTGCATGTGTGTTTGTGTACGTGTGTGTTCGTGTTCATGTGCGTGTGCGTGTGTGTGTTTGTGTTCGTGTGTGTTCGTGTGTGTGTTTGTGTATATGTTTGTGTTCATGTGTTTGTGTGTTCATGTGTGTGTGTGTGTGCGTGTGCATGTGTTTGCTAGGGGAGGGGCATTTTGCTCACATGGGGCTTGTACAAAACAGCAGGCATTCTGAGAATAAATTGTTAGACAAGTCCTGGATCATTCATCACTCTCAAACTTTTGCACGGAATGATTAACGAGGGAATGATTACTTGAGGGAATGATTACTTGTGTAATATACACCTTGAAGTATTCTTTTATTTTCTTCACTGCCTCACTGATAATAAAGCTGCTTTAAATGTATAATACAACCACCATTAAAATTAAGATTTACCCTAAAATAAATCAAAAGAATAAAATAATTTAAAAACTCATGTTACAAAACTAGAAATAAAAATGACATTAGGAAATCTCCCAGTGAATGCACACTCCTGCATAACTATTAACAGGTACAGTAGAACCTCAGAGTTACGAACACCTCGGGAAGGAGGTTGTTCATCAGTCCCTAAAGATTTTTCAGTTGGGTTTAATAAATGTGTACACCTGCTATCTACACCCTCGATCTGGTGAAAAAGTAAGAATTATAAAAAGCTACTTTTTTTCTTGAAAATAATTACACAAACTAACTTTTTTAAGAAAAAAAGAAGAAATGTATTATGTATATATATATATATATATATATATATATATATATATATATATATATATATATATATATTTTACTTATTTTATTTGCCATAAAAACATTGAATTAAATTAAACATTGCAATTTATAGTAACATTTCGAGAATAAATCACCAGGCTGGGCAAACATGTAACCACGAGTACTTTTACGGTTGATCTTATTGACATCTTTATGGTTTTTTTTTTTAATTTGCAAATTAAACAACAGGGTCACAAACTCCAGATCATGTTCATCTGTATTGATGACAAATGACTTCTGTGTCAGGTTGCACAGGCCCTCCAGTCCGCAGTAAGCAAAACAGAATTGTATGTCGAACCAGACCTTGTTTAAAAGCCCAACCTCTGTGTCAGGAGGGAGTTGAATTTTGCTTGAATCTGTTTCTGAAATTTGAGGTGGTGGTTCTGCTTCACTCTCATTAAGAAGTTGTTCAAATGACAATCCTCCTAAAAGGTCAAAATTAACTTGTGGAAAGTCACTCATGTTTAATTATTATTAAGATTTCCATTACACGAGAGTAGATGTTAAAACTTCATGCTGATTTGAACTCGGCTCTCACCAAGATAAGCACCAACTAAGACGTAGCTTTACAGTAAACTAATGTGATCCATATGTGTCTCCCTCCATTTACGTTTCCTTCCATATGATGATGTAGATATCCTTCTGTCTGGTGTTAATGGCTGAAGTGTAATGCTGGCTCCAGGGATCAGCTTATTTTGCCTCCCTGGCGCATCAGCACACACAACGGCTGCGATGCTGGCTCCGGGGATCAACCAAAGTGCGGCCTCCCCAGCGCATCAGCATGACAACCGTCTGGATTGAGCTAAGTAGGGTACATCTCTGGGGTTTTCAAGTGGGCACCTTCCATCCTCAGTGTTTCGTCGACTAGCCCACGACACCTCAAGAGGGCTCGACGGTGATTCTGGCGTCCCAGCATCACCCCCCTCCGTCCCCCACTCAACTCAGCCCAGCTTACTTACCTGTCCCCAGCCAGAATCTTTCCGTCTCAACCACAGCCAGTTGCTGCTCCTCTCTGCTGCTTCAGATAAGTTCTTCACTGTGCGACGCAACTCTTGGCCACTGAATCCGACGTCTCTGAGAAACCGGGTTGTAGAGTGTGCCACAAATCCTCGACAACCCACTTCCACTGGGTAAACCCGAACTCTCCATCCTCGCTGTTCCGCTTCAGTGGCTAGTTGAGCATACCGCAGTTTCTTCCTCTCATACGCCTCATCTACAGCATCCTCCCATGGCACTGTTAACTCTACCAGGTGAACAAGGCGTGCTGATCCAGACCACAAGACAATATCTGGTCGAAGGTTAGTGGTGGCAATCTCAGGTGGAAAAATAAGCCGTTGACCAACATCTGCCAGCATATTCCAGTCTCTAGCAGCTTCCAGTTGTCCTGGGCGAGGATTGGTTTTAACACCTTTTCTTGGTGGTTGCTCTCCTGGGCGGAGGAATGTTGTCTTTTGTGTGTAATGTTTTGATGGAACAGGTGGCAACTTATTGGTCATGTTACGCTTGTCTTCCAATGCTAAGGCCAAACATCGCAGCACCTGGTCATGGCGCCAAGTAAACCGTCCTTGGCTAAGAGCCACCTTACATCCTGTCAAAATGTGCCTTAATGTTGCAGGTGATGAACACAAAGGACATGAGGGATCCTCTCCTACCCAGAGGTTTAGGTTCTGTGGTGATGGGAGAACATCATATGTTGACCTGATGAGGAAACTGATCCTGCTCTGTTCCATTGACCATAGGTCTTGCCAGCCAATCTTGCGTTGTTCCACACTCTCCCATCTCATCCATTCTCCCTGTTTGGCCTGGGAAATGGCCTTTATACACCTCATCCTCTCCTCCTGCTTTTGCACCTCGTTGACTACCAGCTTCCTCCTTTGAGCTGGGGCCGCCTTGTGCCATGTAGGAGGAGTTGAACTGAAACCAAGACCCCCTCTTCCATGCTGAACTTGCCCCATGATATCACCAATTCGAAGGGCAGCCTTTGCATCTTCCACAGCTTTCTTTGCCGCCCACTTTCTTCCAGTTTTCAACACAGGTGCTGCCTCCCTTACGCATTTATCGCGTGACTCTACTAATGTCATTTCCAGTCTGACCTTGGCGCACTTAAACTCCTCGGTTAGAGCAGAGACTGGTAGCTGCAGTATTCCTTTACCATAAAGTCCCACTCTGCTGAGGCAGCGTGGAACTCCCAACCATTTCCTGATGTATGAACTGATTAAAGCTTCCAGCTTCTCTACTGTTGTCAAAGAAACCTCGTACACAGTCAGTGGCCACAGCAACCTCGGCAGTAGACCAAACTGAAAGCACCAGAGTTTTAGTTTACCTGGTAGAGCGCAGCTGTCTATGCTCTTCAACCCTTCCACTGCTTGTTGTCTAACTTCTCCCACACGAACTGTGTCCTTTAGATCCCCGTCGTACCATCTCCCAAGACTCTTCACTGGCTTCTCAGACACTGTTGGTATTGCCTCACCATTAATGAAGAATGTTTTATCTACTACTTTGCCTTTAATTATAGAGATGCTCCTTGATTTAGTGGGCTTGAATTGCATTCGTGCCCATTCAATGTTATTGGTTAATTTGCCCAATAATCGATTAGTGCAGGCTACTGTTGTAGTCATGGTTGTCATGTCATCCATGTATGCTCGAATTGGTGGTAGTCGCATTCCAGAAGCCAAGCGCTCTCCTCCTACTACCCATTTTGATGCCCTAATGATTACTTCCATTGCCATGGTAAAAGCCAGTGGAGAAATGGTGCATCCTGCCATTATTCCAACCTCTAGGCATTGCCATGTAGTGCTGAATTCTGAAGTTGAAAAACTGAATTGCAAATCTCCAAAATAGGCTTTCACTAAATTTGTTATTGTCATCGGTACACTGAAAAAATCAAATGCTGCCCAAAGTAGTTCATGTGGCACTGAACCATATGCATTAGCCAAATCCAGGAATGTCACATGGAGCTCCTTCCTCTCCTTTTTAGCTGATTGAATTTGTTGCCAGATCACATTGATGTGTTCTAAGCAACCTGGGAAACCTGGAATGCCCGCTTTTTGTATTGAAGTGTCAATGAAGCAGTTCTTTAATAGGTAAGCTGACAATCTCTGAGCAATAATGCTGAAGAAAATCTTGCCTTCTACGTTTAATAGGGAAATGGGACGAAACTGACTGATGCTTGTAGAATCTTTTTCTTTAGGTATAAAGACTCCACCTGCTCGGCGCCATGCTCTTGGTACAACCTGTTTTTCCCATGCCACTTTCATCAATTTCCACAGAATTCGTAGAACTCCTGAAGCACTCTTGTACACTCTGTACGGAACTCCATTAGGCCCTGGAGATGATGAAGCCCTTGCTTTTTTCACAGCTTGCTCTATTTCTTTCCACTTAGGTGCACAGTCCTCCATTTGGTATTCTGGTGGATTGATAGGTGGGATGTCTGACGGAACTGACATAGGCTCCTGCCTTTTTGAATCTGTATGTGTTTCCTCCAAATATCTCTCCAGCTCAACCTTAGATGCTTTTAGTGTGCCATTCTTCTCACTGGTGAATAACTTCTTTACAAATTTGAATGGGTCTTTATAAAAGTTAGCTCTCGCACGCTCCTTCTTTTTGTAGCGTTTCCGTAGGCGCTCAGCTCTGCGCAATGTTGCAAGCTTATCTTTTATGACCCTTTGTAAGAGATTGAGTCCCTCCTTCTGACTTTGTTCTGCTCTTCTCCATTGGTTCCTCAGCTGTCTCCTTTCTCTAACTAAGCGTTCAATCTCCTGCTGCCGTCTAGACTTTCCAGGAATAGTTTGTACTTTTTCCTTCCTTTTTTCAACTCCAAACCTCTCACTTCCATATGCGTAGATGATGTCCCCAAATTTATCCAGCTTCTTTTCAACTGTTCCACTTAATCTTTCCAATGCAACGCAGAGATCTGTGTTTACTGTGTCCCATGCAGTTTTCTCACAAGCTCTTGGCCATTTAACTCCAGGCTTGTGCCCGTTGAGGTTCTTTTCTCTCTTATGCTGGTTTGTCTGACCGGGTTCACAAGGATCATTAGGTTCATCACTAACTGTGTCCATGCAAGTCCTCCTCACATCTATGACAGGGGTGCTGATATCCTGCGAACTGTGGTTTGCTTCCTGTCGCTGGATTTCATTCGACTGACTTGACTGACTTCGTAAGAAGTACTGATCAATGCGAGGCCCTTGTCCCTTCTCCCTCAAGCATTTCATTCTCCCTTGATGATAGGAGCATAGTAATATTAATAGATCAGGTAAGCGAGTAGGTCTATGATGTCATAGTTGTGCGGTAAGACAATTATTACTGCACGGTCGTGTGATCTTGTTCAGCCAATCACAGCACTTAATTTATCCAAGCCATTTTATAATGAACATTTTACATGGGTTAACATAGTGCTTGTTTTTATTTTATCTTAAACACAATGCATTCCTGCCGCTTACTCAGTCATTCAACTCCTTTAGCTTGGAAAAAAAAAACCTGTGCTTTGTTTAAAACTAAAATGCTCCTAGTAAACTAGCTTGTAGTTGCTTTGAAATCTGCCTCACCATTGTCTGGATATATTTATTGGCACAGTAATTGCCTTCTCCATGACCAGCATGGCACTTATAAGAGTGCCTATCTGGTTGCTGATTGTAACCCTGAGATTTTACTGTACTGTACTTCCATGTATCTGTGAGCACAGTATCAGAAAAACAATACTCCTGAAGCACAACTTCAAGGACTACTGGTCTCTCATCCCCCTCTCACTGTCAGTAAACTCACTGTAAGCTAGTAATGGTTTATTAGTAAGTGGGGCATACAACAGCTGCAGAGGTTCAATGCCCCCCCCCCCCAATTATATAATCTAAATGAATTCTCCCGTCCTCAACAAATATTCAGTTTTCATTTAAGCACAATGTTGCTCCTGCTGCCTAAAATTAGTATATGGGTTATAATACAGCTGCATTGTTGTATTGTGCCATCTGAGTACAAAACCTTGTAATCCCCTTTGCACTACATGGTTCCCAGTGCGCCCTCGGACTAGAGAGGGGTTACATAAAACTCTTCATTGTGGCTGGTTTGACATGTATTTGAATAGCTGCACTGGTGCCTCTGTGACGACCTCCCTCAGCACAGTCTCACATATATATTTAAGAATATGTTACTGCACAACTGGCCCAGCTCCAGTTGCTCTTGGATGGGGGAGTCAGTACAGTTGTTGTGTGGGCCACCATAACAGTGATATAGATTTACTCAAGCTATGAACCAATATACCTATTCCTATTAGCATATATTATAAAATGCAAAAATGCTTTACCTAATTTAAGATTTAACATGCTCTTATTAGTGTTAAGAAGTAAGAATTGAAAGTCAGAATAATCCAAAATTGAGCAAACCAGTTTAGACATACACTTTTAAACATACATCAGTTCTGTTAGCTGATTGCAGTAGTAATATAGGCTGGTTGGTAATTCCACAATAAACAAAAGTAAATAAAGAGTGACTGTCACGGATAGCTTGTGGTGGTGACGTCAGACCTGGAAGACAGTGGACACAGATAACAGTGCTGGCGTATGAAACGCGCTGATGAGCCGGGTTTATTGCAAAATAAAAGGTTTAAACAGACAAAAACACTTTGTAAAAGAAAATGGTGCGGTGGCCAAAACAGACAGACACTAACAAACACGGTGAGACAAACAAACAAGTATCGTGCTGGTGCTTCCAGCACGCAATAGCAATTGTTATCTTTAATTACGTTTTTAATTCTCCTCTCTCTCTCCCGTTCCTTCTCCCTGAACACCCAACCCTGTGTGCATGAAAACTGACTCTTTTTATGCAGCTGTACCGAGACTCGATTGCTAATCAATCATTCAATTGGAATCTCGGTACATCTGCACGTGAACTAATTGTGCTCCCTGTGCTTCCATACTAATTCCCATTTTAATCTGCACGTGAAGTGATTGTGTAATCCCCATGCCAAAATACAATTATACACTTTACATCACCTGTGCTACATAACCCACACTCCGTGAACCAATACCTACACCAACAATAACACGCAACATACAACATACAACACAAAATACACACAGGGGCGTGTCACCCCGCCACAGTGACTCACCAAATACTAAGTGTTCTTTTAGATGTGTTCAGTGCCTCTCTGCCATCCATGTGTACATCACTTGAGATTATGTCTTTATTATCTCTACCTCTTTTTTGCTATGTACTGTCTTTTTTATTCCTTTAAACTTAAAAAACTGCCTTTCCATTCAGTTTATTTAAACTACTATACAGCAGATCTAAATAATTGTTTGTAGTTTTATTTTTTCTTCCTTCCAACATTACAAAAGTAATGACAAAAGAGAACTAAATAAATAAATAAATAATGGAAGCATCAGTTTCCTATTTGACTTGGAGAACTCCTTAGCAACGTCTTTCATGTTTCGACTCATAGTGATAACTTTCTCTTTCTGTCATGAAGCGTGGACCGATGAAAAAGGGTGAGCACTCGTGACAGAGTGGAGAAGGGATTTTCACATGAAGCTCCAGATACATCAATTATTAAAGCTGACACATACATCTTATGCAGCAATGGAAATGCATCTGTATATCCATGCAGAAGTTTACAAACAGTGGCACAGTCTGCATCTTTATTGATTTTTTAAGCAACATCGGTTTAGCTGTGACAAACTCACTGGCCATGTCATTTTTGACAACAACTGCTGTCACCTGAAGAGGCTCTAACATGGTAGCATCATGTACTGGACTGGGGAAGGAGGCAAGACAAAGCCTTTGTTACATCCAGATTCTTCAGAGAAAATCTGTTATCCATCTCTGATACTGCTCTGTCTAGAATGTTTAACATGGGTCTCTTAATGTCAGAGCATAGTCAGATTTAGCAGTACTTCCAGAGTCTCTGTGTCCTAGTGTTCTAATCTCCATTTGTGACCCCTGGTCCTTGTTTCTTTTTTCAGGTCGAAAAAGTCCCTTGGGTCTACATTGTCAATACCTTTTATAATTTTGAATGTTTGAATCAGATCACAACGTAGTCTTCTTTGTTCAAGACTGAATAGATTCAATGCTTTTAGCCTGTCTGCAAACGACATGCCTTTTAAACCCGGAATAATTCTGGTCGCTCTTCTTGCACTCTTTCTAGAGCAGCAATATCCTTTTTGTAGCAAGGTTACCAGAACTGAACACAATATTCTAGGTGAGGTCTTACTAATGCATTGTAAAGTTTTAACATTTCTTCCCTTGATTTAAATTCAACACTTTTCACGATTTTTCCAAGCATCTTGTTGGCCTTTTTTCAAACTTTCACACATTGTCTAGATGAAGACATTTCTGAGTCAACATAAATTCCTAGGTCTTTTTCATAGATTCCTTCTTCAATTTCAGTATCTCCCATATGATATTTATAATGCCATTTCTATCTCCTGCGTGCAGTACCTTACACTTTTCTCTTTTAAATGTAATTTGCCATGTGTCTGCCCAGTTCTGAATGCTGTCTAGATCATTTTCAATTACCTTTGCTGCTGCAACAGTGTTTGCCACTCCTCCTATTTTTGTGTCGTCTGCAAATTTAACAAGTTTGCTTACTATACCAGAATCTAAGTCATTAATGTAGATTAGGAATAGCAGAGGACCTAATACTGATACCTGTGGTACACCACTGGTTACCTTGCTCCATTTTGAGGTTTCTCCTCTAATCAGTACTTTCTGTTTTCTACATAACCACTCCCTAATCCATGTGCGTGCATTTCCTTGAATCCCTACTGTGTTCAGTTTGAGGATTCATCTTTTTGCAGGACTTTGTCAAAATCTTTCTAGAAATCTAAATAAACCATGTCATATGTTTTGCAGTTATCCATTGTCGATGTTGCATCCTCAAAAAAGTCAAGCAGGTCCGTTAGACACAATCTCCTTTTCCTAAAACCATGCTGACTGTCTCCCATTTCTGAGACATAAGTCTATTGAAGCAATATCATCCTCTGAGACTAATGACAGTATATCAAGAATACGATTGTGATGATCAACAACACATTTGGTCACTTCAAAATGGCTTGTCCAGAGAATTTCCAGCAATCTCTTTAGTGAAGGGCCCTTGTACTTTTGAGTAATGTAGTGGCAATGAAAGAATGCATACAGAGGATTACAAAGATCAAAAAATCTCTTTGCACATGGTTCACTTTGAAATGAAGCACTACTACTAAGTGCAGCTGATGGTTGTAACAATATACTGTATGTATGTAATGTGCCTTCCTAGTAATGTTGTCAGCATTAAAGCCGACTTGAGAGAGGCGTTTTAATATCTGAGCTGTAATGTATTCATCATCCAACTGATGTAATTCAAGCAAGCCAATCAGACGCTCCTCGGGTATAGAATCATTAACAAATCTTAGCATGATGGACAGATTTTCTACTTTGCACTTATCTCGTGTCCCATCACTTTTGATACAGTACCCACTAGACTGAGAATGTACATATTTGTCTTTAATTTGATTAAGTACCATTTTATTTAATGTCTCTATCACCTCATTTTGTATATTTTTTCATGTATAATTTGCATTCTGTGGTATAGTCTTCATTACCTCTGCTAATGTAGGGTCTTTCTGTAGACTGTATTCAAATAGCTTTATGAAAAGCCCACTTATAAAACCGTCCACATCCATTTTATATACTATCCCCACAAAGGGGGAGTAAATTGACAACAAAAACACACACTATCTCTCCAACATAGTATCTGTTTTTCTCCCTTCGTTTGGAGCCTAACAGAGAACCAATGGTTTCTCCCATTCACTTACGGAAAAAACACATGTGATTCACATGGGAAACACATGTTATCACATGTGAAAATAATTATTCACATGTGTTCATATGTGACCACATTAAAATATCATTGATGATCACATGTGATTATAAAATTCTCAGCTGAAACACATGTGAATATGAAATTCACATTTAAACACGTGAATATTTCCTGATCACATGTGATTATACCATTTTACATCTGATGTGATAAGCTCTTACAGCAAATTAAACTTGTTTGATCAAATAAAAACATGTTAAGTTAAAAACTTATAATAATGGATACAATAAAGAATAAAACTAAGAATACAAGTATAAATTAAAATAAGCCTAGTATTATTACAATGAGTTTACAGAACACCACGTATTTTCGCTCTAGCCTGATCAGACCTCGAGACCCAATTTGAATAGGATATGTTCTTTGTAGTTCTAATGGTTAAAACAGTTAAAATGTCTGCAATAGAAAATAAACACCACCGGTATGTTCTCATATTCTGGGTCAAATCAAAGGAAATTAGTATCAGTGAAGAGAGATTTGTACAGGACAAAAATCTCCTCTCTGATCCTGAGAGAATTGGACTTGATTCATGGATAAAAAAAAAAAGGAACCAAAAGATGGATGGAAATCATACCCAGCCCGAGTCTTAGCCGTCAGTGGTAAGTACGTTTTAACTATAAATTGTATAGATTAATAAATTAGACAGACGCATTAAGTTTGTGAATACAGGGTTTTTATAAACAAATATTATGAATAACAATTTGTGACAACAAACTCGCACTGACTCGCTCTCTTCCTGACTTTATATTACTCCGCCCAACACCAGGATTAACCAACCCCATTTTCTGGACAGTAACGCCTCCTAGCTCCACCCCTCGACCAACCCACTTGCTGGCAGCACAAGTAGCCATAGATATATAAACACTAGATAGGACATTACGTCAGATTGATGTGTAAATTGAGACGCTATCTTGTGCACTATTCTGAAGCAACTTCACAGCTACAAACATATACAGTGCTTTCGTATTTATCTATTTCTCCCCCCATATTATGTATTTTTAAAAACTTTGTTTTTAAATTATTATTATTTTTTTTATAAAAAAGCACATACACTTAAAGTGCTACAATCGTTTACATATTAGTGGTTGTATGTATAATATAATGTATACACGTTTACTATATATTATTTTCTTCCTATTGCTTCTATATAGGTCCAGTGTTAACGTGTTCAGATGTCTTCAATAAAATTGTTTAATGTTTAATTTATTTTTTCTTATTACCTGCTCACAACTACTTTTTCTTATTACCTACTTAACAACGTGAATTCCATAAAAAAAAAGTTACAAAATTATTTCTAAGATAATCAATAAGACCCTTCTTATTCATTTGTCATTTTCATCCCTACAGATAACCTGATGCATTAAAAAAAAGAAAAGGAGTGGTTAGATGCACAAATAGATGACATCGAAGATGACAGTCTGAGGGGTAAGGGGCAGAGAGCCCTAAAGCAGCCAGTAAGGTATTCACCTGAGCAGACTTCTGAAGAATCTTGCTCTGATGAGGAGATAGTGGCACAAAAAAGACCCAGGATTTGCAGTGTTCCTAAACCTAATAAGGTAGTGTTCTGGCTGTCATTCCGCCTCAACCATTAATAATAAATTATTGGATTATAACTGGTCATACTGCCCTTAGGTTTTAAACAGACACCGTGTTAAAGAAGTATAGAAAACCTACTCGATTGTAGTCCTCAAGGACTGGATTTAAGGAACACCTGACTATTGCATATAGGTTGACGTCTATTACATGAAAGGTTAAGTGTAAACTTTTTTTTTTTTTTTTGCTATGTTAATATAACTTTTCTGTCCTAAATAATAAAGCAGATTAAATTAATCTGTAGAACTTTATAAAAACAATAAATTATTGCTTTTTCCCCCACTTGTGATTAATAATATATATGTTGCTTGTTATTTTATTTTTCAAAACAAAGTTGCTGCTGTACAAAAAGCTAATTCTGAATTGCTTGAGAAATACAAAACAGCTAGCAATACTAATGATGGATATCCTGGTCAGATTAGCAGAGATAGACTCCTTAAAAAAATTGAAACTCTGGAGGATGAGCTACAAAGAAAAAGTATTAAAATAAAACAACTCACTAAACTGAACATGCAACTCCAAGAAGGTATGCAACTAAAATAAATCAATAACTACCAATGTAACTATCACCATATCTACTACTTGCACTGTCCCTTGATTGCACCATGTACTACATTATGTAATTATTTTAGTTAAGCTTGCTCTTATTAGGACTGATGTTACTATATATTGTATTTTCTCTTATTAGGACTTAAGTTATTGTATATTGTTCTTAGTTAAACTTGATCCTTTTAGGACTGAAGCTAATGTATATTGGACTGTAGTTATTGTGAAGCATTATGACTCCTGTAATATGTATATTTTGTGAAAGTTGTAAATCGCCCTTGGTAAGGGCATCTGCTAAATAAACAATAATAAAATTATATAATAAACAGCAAGGTTAATGCTCTTGTATTTGTAGGCATACCTGCAATGATAGATGCTTCAGTAAAGAAGTATGTTCAGAAACGTCTACCAAGTAAAGTCAGGCCTACAGAAACTTCACCAGAACAAGCAGCAAATCAGTTGCATCCAGTTGCCAAGTCTGCAACACATGCAGAGATTTCATGCAACAGGGATAGTGTAAGTAATCTAAGAATGACATCCTACAATAAGTGTTTGAGACGAGTGTGTCTCTGCTTAAACGCACTCCAAAGCGACAACAGTTTGTAAATGAGCATGTCTCGTGGCATTTTTGTGAAAACCCCATTCATGTTCAAGCGCAGATTTCCAATTGTTAAAAATCCACAGACTGTAAACATCGTATCCCTGTCATTTATTACCCCGAAAGTGTGAGAAGGAAAACTAAAGCAGGCATCTCTTACAGAATACTCAAGCCAGGGACACGTTTTATACCAACTAGCATTAAAGCTTCTGTCTAGCTGTCCAAACCCTTGGATTATTTTTATTAAGATCGTGACAGACTTTCATTATCGGTGCTCGTGTGAGGCAGAGGCTCTTTTTGTCTAATGAGAAACCGATCCATTGTGATGCAGAGCTACGTTGGGGCCAGTAAATAAAACTTAAACATGAAGGCAAATCATTAATACAACTAAATAAAATGAATGAATGGCAAACAATATGTATTTCCTTCACAGTAAAGAGTTTGATCATTTCAACTGTTGTACAGAACAGTACTAATCTCAACTCACTAGTCTTTTTCTTCACACTCCGTTAACTTCCCTTAACTACAGAACTTGTGAGTATCTACATTTAGGCATGTCAGTCAGAAGAACTATTTGTAAATACTGGTGACAGGTTGAAAAATGTATCGGATAAAATTAGAAAATGAAACAGGGAGCATAATATTCACTTTTAGCCCACCCAAGTTCACTGTCTTAGCGGTTAAATCTTTTTTATTTTTTTTTAACCGCTAAGGAGTGTGAACTTGGGTGGGCCAAAGGGACATTTAGTGGTGCAGGACCCACCCCAGCACCCCCCTAGCGCTGGCACTACTGCACAATGTTATGGCCCCACTGCATCACAATTCTCCTGAAACGAGACACTGACCTGTTGTGGCAATGTGCCCCGCCCCTGTGTGCATATTATGTGTTGTATGTTGCGTGCGTGTGTTAATGTTGGTGTATAGTCATTGGTACACAGGATATAAACGGGTCTGTGTTTCACGTGTATTAAAAAGTGTAGATTTGTATTTAGGCATGAGGAGGGCACAAATCACTTCACGTGCTGGGATTCAAGTGAATAATTAATTAGTAATTGAATCCCAGCACAACTGCATATATAGATGCACATTTCTTTCACTCGGGGTTGGGTGTTCGGTGAGTGGAGAACGGGAGAGAGAGAAGGAGAAAAGTAATTGTTAAAATAATCGTTAAAAGAAGCTCACCGTGTTTTGTCTGTTTGGTCCGTTTTTGTTTGTCTTTTTATTTTGGCGTATAGTGCCGTGTCCTGTTTTTGTGTTCCAACCTTTTATTTTCTGTTCTGTTTATTAAATGCTGAGCGAAAGCATTCGCTCAGCTTCACCAAACCACACATCTCTGTCTGTTTATTTCCTGCTTCTGGTCTGACGCCACCCACTCCGGCCGTCTTTGTGACACCTGTCTAACCTGATTATTGTAAATTGGATAGATTTATCATGATCTAGACCTCCCAGTCTTTCACATTCACACTTACTGTTTTTCTAAGAGTAGTTGCATTATTCTGCTCTTCCACAAATTTCTTCTGTGGATAAAACTTTCAATCTGCAGGCTATTGTTGTTTGTTTTGGTATTGGTAGTGTTTTGCTGTGTTCATGTACTGGTGGTAGAGTTTGTTTTTAAACATTCCCTATCACAACCTGATAAACACTCTCGTGTCTAATGGAAAGACCATTATTTATAAAGCAAAGAGAAAATAAACTAATAATAAACCAACAAAGGAGACAACCACTTCAACTAATGCAATAATCCTCCATTAGGTCCAACTCTAAGAAACCAGTGTTCTCAACAGTAGCACTGAAGCTTTAGCAAGGGCCGGGGATCCCTGAGTGCTGAGACCCTTCATTGAATATTTATCTGTTCCAACTGTAGCCTAGATTTTCATCTTCATGAATTGTATTATTTTTTTCATATAAAACTTAACAGCAACACTGTATAAAAGAGAAAAAACATTACGACCTGCAGTATGCCTCGAGGGCAATATACATATATTTTCTCCACAACAATAATACAGGGGCTAGCATAGTCTAAGTACTTTTAAATGCATCAATATCTGGGCGAGATGCTTCAATTAATAATTTACAAGAGTCAGACAAAAAAAAAAGTCTTCCATTTTGTTATTGCCTTGCTCCTAACATGGGTGTTTGTATGGATCCAACTAGAATGGATTTTAAATCTCCAGTGTAAAAGTAGTGAGTGACACTACAATGGCAATGCAACGGTTCTGTACTAAAGGGAAACGGTAGTACTAAATAATACAATGTGATGCCACTTGTTGAATGTATGCATTGCACAACAATAATGTTCCCTCATGCTGGTACTAGTGGTTGAAATAATAAAAGGAGGTCTACTTGCTTTCATTATCGATGAAATTCTCATAGGACGGCCAGTCGTCCCCCCAGTAGAAGGTGCCGTTGAGGGAAGTGTTTAATTTCTCAAAGTCTCTGACACACTTCTGACGAAGGTTGCCCATGAAGAGCTGAAGACCGATGAGGGCAAACACACTTAGGCAGAAAACTGTCAGAATCATTACGTCAGACAGTTTTTTCACCGACTGGATTAGTGCGCCTACAATGGTTTTCAAGCCTAAAAAAATAGAGGTAGAGTTAATGAAACATGTTTTACAAGCAAAGTCTTATTTTACACCCCCTCCCCTCCCCTCCCTTGTGTTCTCACTTCTGACCTTCCACTGTTAAGTTACAGTTAGTGCAGCTAAATGAAATTGTTAAACATATTGATCCTGTCATCCCCTTTCCTGACCCTACCTTCATTTCGAAGCACTCCGTCATGGCCTGCTGTCCTACTCAAGGTAGTAGTTAACATGCTACACCTAATCCTATTAGAACTGTCTGGATCCATGCACAAGCCTTATTAAATGACCTGCGCCTGGTCGATGGTCACCCTTTTGAAATGGGCTTGGCACAACATATACTGTACAATGCACATATACATGTACAAGACAATGTTTTACAGAATGTGTACAGAATCCTTTCACATGAGGTTATATTCTAATGATCTAAAGACCTTTTATCTTGTATCGCACATGTCTCTCCACTGTATTTGATTTATTTTACTTTTTAACATCTGCCACAAAGAAATTAATTGTATTGTGTTGTATTGTATTTTATTGTATTGTATTGATAGTAATGGAACATGATACAAACATTCTCCTTTTGCACACATGTGTTGATTTCACTGCTTGCAGTATAGGTGAGGTATTTTATAGTCCTCTTTTTACATTAAGTCTGCAGATATAGTCACACAAATATAAATGCAGTTTCCTCCTGCAATTTTCTAAGAGTCACTAAATCCTGCCACATCAGTTTCTCCATGGAATGAACCTTCAATTATCTCCCTAAATACATTGGCACATTCACAGCTATATTTCAAATCTATTAGTGAGACAAACATTTTACTTTTGGTAAAATAAGCTTCTGTTTTAGTGATAGGCTGGCATGCTACACAATGTTAGTGTTGTATAGAGCTGTGTTCCACAAGTAAACATACCCCTGATCTCAAAGGATATCAATTACATTCAATGAACTGAAACATTACATTGGCAGACTAAATAAACCATCACACATGACATATTCCCTTCAGTCCTGATTTAAATTTGTATTAATTTTTTATTTATTTATTTCCATGAAAACCAAATGAGTGACACAACCTCATTTTTGAGCCCGGGGCCTGAAGGGGATATAGACAGTACTATCAGTTCCAAAGAAAAGATGCCTTTTAAAACAGGCTAATGACATTCCTTACTGCTGGAACGGTTGGGTATTGAGGCTCTTAATGGAACAGTAGTACATCGCATGCATTCCCAGACAAATCCCACCACAAACAGAACACAGAGAAAGCCAACCCCACACAACTACCCTACAGAACATGTTCTACAAAACATCTTCCTCTTTTCTCTATGTGCAATTAACATCAGAGCACAGAGAAAGCCATCTCCACACAACTACAATGTGCAATTAACATTGTTAGTGTTAATCTGCTCATCCACAACAGAGGCTGACAATAAACCAGTGTTTTCTTTATAGCCAATGTTGTACTCTGCATGTTGAGTTTCAATATCTCATTTCTTTAATGTATCACTACCTTTCCTGAATTATCTACATATCTACTGTGCAGGTGGCTGTGAGTGTGCTGAAGTCCCTGGGCTCCAGTGCTTTATGAAGCATATAGCAGGACCCAGATTAAGAGCGTGAAACTGATTTCTTGTGTAAGAGAATCAATTGTGAATCAAGTTCTGCTACATGTGTTCAGTATGTCTGATGCTTAAAGTGTATCTTAAAGGCTTCCTATAAGAATACAGGCTTTGCTTTTAAAAAGATACTGTAATGTAAAATGATAAGATAGCACATTGCCCCTAGGGTCTGTATGTATGTATGTATGTATGTACAGTGTGATAATGGAGTGTGTATTTGGGTTTGTTTCCTTGCCAGCACCTGCTATGGATGGCTTTATATATAGTTTACCATGCAAACTCTGCTAACTGTTTATAATGGCCATGCTGCTTATTTGTTAAACACCAAGGCTGAATGAAACCTGCTCGCAGATAACACTGATGAGTCATGTCTGCAAGACAGACAACATCCCTCTGAAAAATGAATACAATTAATAGATTTTCCACTTCTGATTTGATATGGGAATTCCAATAGCTCAGATTAAATTTGATTTAGTTATAAGTTGACTACAGTATGGTATGCCACATTATATATATATATATATATATATATATATATATATATATATATATATATATATATATATATACACACATACACTTTTTTTTCTTAAATGGTATCGATTTTATAAGCGAGATAACACACTCCAGCGCTTATGCGCTGTGTTGCATTAACATATGGTTTTCTTGGTTGAAGGCAGTCACTCAGCTTTGCTTTGCGCCATCTTTTAAATGAATAAAATCCAATCACTAAACAAGTTCAGCCATAGCAGCAAGTCTATAAGTCCTATATGAATGATAAGGGATACCAGGACAACATCAGTATGTTTTTTGGTTGACTTTTTATTTTATTTCTATTGTTTTTGTTTTTTTCATTTTTCCTTTATAAGCGTTATTCTATTCACAGGTCTCATTTCCCACACCTCTTTGCATTCCCAGCTCACAATCTACTTGATTACTTTTCTATGATGAATCAATAAGGAGATGCTGTGTGGTTTATTTTTTAATGGCAGCCTTAGTGTTTAATGCCGTCCTCACCTGGAATGACAGAGATAGTTTTCAGGGCTCGCAGTACTCTGAACGTTCTTAAGGCTGAGACATTGCCCAGGTCCACAAACTCAGTAACATATCTGCAACAAGCGAGAGCCACATACAGACAATGACAAAGCAGCATGAATCAAGCCAGCACAGTGGGTGGGGGGATGGGAAGCATCTGAGACAGAGCGAGAGAGAAAGCTCTACTTTCGTATTACAATCTGCTTCAACAGATTGGGATTCCTTACCTGGGATTACTGAAATAGTTTTCAAAGCTCTCAGGACTCTGAAAGTTCGAAGAGCTGAAACATTGCCTAGGTTTACAAACTCTGTTACATACCTGCAGGATCAAATCACAGTTATTTTGAAGTGCAACAAGAAGAAAACATCTTTTACTATTCTTATTCTTATGTGGCTGGTGGTGCAGACCATGAACCAAGCATTCAGGCTCCTTGAAGAACATCTCCTGCACAGATCTCCTATGTTAAGGGTTAAGACATCTCTGACGCTGTGGTCATGCCCTGTATCTGAAAATACGCAGAGCAGATCAAGCAATTTAGACAGAACTGATTTCCTTTCATAAGGAAATTTCATCCGGTTTGACCATTTAACTGATTGAATTTATGAAAATAATAAATAGAATGACTAGAATGGGGCAGTTGCAGATCGGAACTGATGTAATCTTATTCTTCTGTTGTACTGCTGCCTTTCTGTTTATTTTATTAATCAAAGGCAACAGTCAAAAATGATCTCTTATATTGAATATCAGGACTCTTTTATGCTGGATGACAATAATGCAGCTTCACTCAGAACAAGTGAATACCAGATGGGTTTCTACAATCAGGCAATTGCCTTTTACTGTAGAGGTGATTTATAATAAAATGACAGTGACCAGGCCTGAAACCAGGGGATGTTCTGCTAATGAGTCTTAATACTGTATCAATACAATGATCACAGCTGAGGATTTTTCACATTAACAAGTCAAAATACATTAACATAAAACAAATTTGATTTCAGAGCTTGCTGTAACAGCCCTCTACTGTACAGTAGCTTCAGATATTTTCGTTGCAATTTGCAATCGTTCTGAGCAGTCCACGGCTTTGTTGCTTCTTATTTAGATATTTTATATAACATGTCTGTATAATATTTCAGTGTTTATTTTTATTGCTACACTGCAGGAGATGTTCAAAAAGACACTGGCATTGTGGTTTCAGTTTCCACTCACAATCTAATAGATCAGATTAGTCCTGTACTTTCACTGCTAATAAGCTTGAAGCAAAGAATCCCAATCTATTCAACTTCTTTGATAAATGACTGCAAATTACTCAACTACTGCTAATACAACTACTGCTACTAATATTAATAATATACACCCAATTCAGAGAGCCACTGAGTAATACTGGTCACATGATAAAACAAAAACCCTGTATTTGTTTTGTTCATAACACATGGAAACAGAATATTCAGCCACATTTTAGTAATGATTGGACAAAACATCTCTGCCTTTCCTGAAAAAGTTAATAACACATAAATATGACAGGATATCAAACAAAACAAAACAAATTGTGGTGTACTGAACAGAAGAGGAGCCACACACATTACAGCAGGAGGCTTCCCTGCAGATATTGCTTATCACAAGCCATACATGTCTCAGAAGCCCTGTATGCTCCCAGGATATATATATATATATATATATATATATATATATATATATATATATATATATATATATATATATATATATGCTCAAATTTGTTGGTATCCTTACAGCTCATTGAAATAATGCTTCATTCCTCCTGAAAAGTGATGAAATTAAAAGCTATTTTATCATGTATACTTGCATGCCTTTGGTATGTCATAGAAAAAGCAAAGAAGCTGTGAAAAGAGATGAATTATTGCTTATTCTACAAAGATATTTTAAAATGGCTTGGACACATTTGTTGGTACCCCTTAGAAAAGATAATAAATAATTGGATTACAGTGATATTTCAAACTAATTACTTTCTTTAATTAGTATCACACATGTCTCCAATCTTGTAATCAGTCATTCAGCCTATTTAAATGGAGAAAAGTAGTCACTGTGCTGTTTGGTATCATTGTGTGCACCACACTGAACATGGACCAGAGAAAGCAAAGGAGAGAGTTGTCTGAGGAGATCAGAAAGAAAATAATAGACAAGCATGGTAAAGGTAAAGGCTACAAGACCATCTCCAAGCAGCTTGATGTTCCTGTGACAACAGTTGCAAATATTATTAAGAAGTTTAAGGTCCATGGAACTGTAGCCAACCTCCCTGGGCGCGGCCGCAAGAGGAAAATCGACCCCAGAGTGAGCAGAAGGATAGTGCGAATGGTAGAAAAAGAACCAAGGATAACTGCCAAAGAGATACAAGCTGAACTCCAAGGTGAAGGTACGTCAGTTTCTGATCGCACCATCCATCGCTTTTTGAGCGAAAGTGGGCTCCATGGAAGAAGACCCAGGAGGACTCCACTTTTGACAGAAAAACATAAAAAAGCCAGACTGGAATTTGCTAAAATGCATATTGACAAGCCACAATCCTTCTGGGAGAATGTCCTTTGGACAGATGAGTCAAAACTGGAGCTTTTTGGCAAGTCACATCAGCTCTATGTTCACAGACGAAAAAATGAAGCTTTCAAAGAAAAGAACACCATACCTACAGTGAAACATGGAGGAGGCTCGGTAATGTTTTGGGGCTGCTTTGCTGCGCCTGGCACAGGGTGCCTTGAATCTGTGCAAGGCACAATGAAATCTCAAGACTATCAAGGCATTCTGGAGCGAAACGTACTGTCCAGTGTCAGAAAGCTCTGTCTCAGTCGCAGGTCATGGGTCCTCCAACAGGATAATGACCCAAAACACACAGCTAAAAGCACCCAAGAATGGATAAGAACAAAACATTGGACTATTCTGAAGTGGCCTTCTATGAGTCCTGATCTGAATCCTATCGAACATCTATGGAAAGAGCTGAAACTTGCAGTCTGGAGAAGGCACCCATCAAACCTGAGACAGCTGGAGCAGTTTGCTCAGGAAGAGTGGGCCAAACTACCTGTTAACAGGTGCAGAAGTCTCATTGAGAGCTACAGAAAACATTTGATTGCAGAGATTGCCTCTAAAGGTTGTGCAACAAAATATTAGGTTAGCGGTCCCATCATTTTTGTCCATGCTATTTTCATTTGTTTTCTTATTTACAATATTATGTTGAATAAAAAATCAAAAGCAAAGTCTGATTTCTATTAAATATGGAATAAACAATGGTGGATGCCAATTACTTTTGTCAGTTTCAAGTTATTTCAGAGAAAATTGTGCATTCTTCATTTTTTGTGGAGGGGTACCAACAAATTTGAGCACGTCTGTATATATATATATATATATATATATATATATATATATATATATATATATATATATATATATATATATATATATATACTTAATTGGCTCTCTTTGGTTTGGTTTTGCTATGCTGTATATTTTAGTTTATCTCAGAAATGACTCAAGTGGATTTCAAGTTAGATAATAAACACTTGATGTCTGGGCCTTTAGGAATTGCGAGCTGGAAACATGAAGGCAATTGGAAAGTCTTGCTCTTTTTCTAGCACTCAGGATGCTAAGAGGGTGGGTGACTGCTGGCTTCAGTTTACACAAACCACACCCAATCTGAGGGCAAGGGCTTCAAGCAATGGAAGCGGGGCTTGTAGCAGTGATAGATATGTACACATTTATAACTCTTTATAATGTAAGTAATGAACTCTTTCAGTTCTGCCTCATCTTAGAGACGTATGTTAACAAATGCCGTCGGAAATCACGTTGGAATATTCTGAAAAACATTTTTTTTTTGTCCTGTTCTCATGTATACTCAAAAAAAGGACGTTATTCTTCAGCTCGACAAAAATTATTGGTTAAATAGTTAAAGAGGAAGTAACTTAAATTATATTTATTTTTTGTAATAATCAAAAACAAAAATACAGAAAAAATCATAAAAAGGGAACAATAATAATAATAATAATAATAATAATAATAATAATAATAATAATAATAATAATAATAATTATTATTATTATTATTATTATTATTATTATTATTATTATTATTATTATTATTATTTGAAGCTGCTTACTCTAAATTAGGAGTTTTCTGTTGTACACCACAATTTATTTTGGCTCTTTACTGTATTTTGGATCCCAACAGAATTTGGCACCATTCATTAAAGTTGTTAAGACAAGCCTATAGCACCCTTTTCCAAGGTTTTGTCTGGATATGCAGCTGAGCTGCCTTTACGTATCAGAGCTCAGGTTTACACCAAACTATCATTCTTTGGTGTGTATGCACACTAGTTAATGTGAATGGTATATTTTTTTCAGCAAGCAGACTACAATTTGTTTGTATAAATTCCGTAAAGGTAGCAGACCCTTCTACTCATTTGAAGACATTCCTAAGGTAGAAAGTAGCACAACAGAGATTAAGGGATTTGTCTTTTTTTAATGTATATGTTTTATACTGATAATATTTTACAGGACATGCCAATAGAACTTTTTCTTTATATATATATATATATATATATATATATATATATATATATATATATATATATTCCATGTGACCCTGTCCTTTTCTTTATGAAAGTGTCAGCTTTGTAACAAGCTGGTCCCTGGGTTTCTAAACCAAGCACATTGTTTTTTTATACTCTCCACACACGCTTCGGGATGGCAGAATGACTCCTGCTATGCCAGCAAGACTTCCTGCAGTCCAGGGTGCTGAGCAGATAAACAGTGTTGCTGATGAGAGTGACAATGCCAGGGAAATATAGGGCATGTCAAGTGAGATGAAGAACACAATCATGACCAAAAGCAGAGACTGATTCAGAAAATGAAAATGCACATGGTAAACCATGTATAAGAAATGAAACAGAATCTATCATCCCTACTTTTAATCACCAACTACAGCTTGAATGTACTTCAGACAATATGTTTGTTCACCCATTCACTAATATGGTGTGTGATATTTCTAGATCCAGACAAAACCTTTAAAAGAAACCAGTGTGCAGTAAGCTTTGTTTCTCAACAAGCAACATTCTTAAAAAGAAAGCAAAGTCCTCTGAAGAAATTCAAAGTGGTCAAAAAACAGGACAAAAAAATGCCCATGAAAGCTCTTGGGATACAGTTCTAGAAACAGGAGGACAATAAAGGGAAGGGGTGGCAGGTTAGTTGACTTCACTCTGGGGATCAAATACTTACGCCATGAGAATAACACTGAAATCCAACCAATTCCATGGGTCTCGCAGGAAGGTAAAGGGGCCAATGCAGAATCCTCTCGCCAGGATTTTTATCAGGGATTCAAAAGTGTAAATGCCAGTGAAAGTGTACCTGAGTGGAGTGTTTAAAAGATTGAGAGCATTAGCAGTCAATGGAATGGGAGTGACAAGGCGCATTCAACCCACTCTTGTTTTTTAAGTGGGCTGCCTCAAATATGGTACAGTGCAGGTGTATCAGGATCAGATGACACAAAAAGGTGGTAAGCATGTGTAATCATCAGCCTCATAATAATCATAATAATGAATCGCAAGCTTCAATACATTATCCCATGATGAATGGACATATCAAGAATTGCTTCAAAATAAAGCCAGTTTCTGCTGAGAAATGGGCTGAATCCAAAACAGTGCAATTATCGAAATCGTCTCAACAGTAGAATTGAATTACTTGTAGAATTGAAATAACAGATTCAATCAGGTCACTTTGGGTGCCAGGGAGAATGATAAATAGAGGACAAACAATAGTGGAGCCATTCTCCAAAACACACAGTCCACCAGAATGGGTTTTCAAATTAAGGAGAAGTAAAAACAAGTGCTGGAAAGTCAGATAATCGATATGTCAAACACTCAATAGCACATGCTGTAATGGGACAGAAATACAAGCACCTCAAATATATTGCTTTCACTAAATATCCACAGTCCAGGACTTAGTGCCTTTTGCAAAACTAGGCACTAAATCTAAGATTGAGGACTTTGTCCGTAGTTAAGAAATTATTGAATTATGAAACATACATATGTGTATATGAAGTGTGAAAAATTCTATATAGAGCAAGTCAGTACGTCAGTAAGTAACACTGTCATGAATTTAGCTGCGATCTACAAATCTCTTAAGAGCTAACCCTCCATCTCCAGTACAGCCGATGTTAAGCACCCTGGAACCTGTATTGCAGCAATCTCGGAGCAGTACCAAACACTGCTCCTATCTGCTAAAATAACTTTAAATGTGTTTATTTAAATGTTGGAATTATTATTTCTGTTTTGTGAAGTGATTTGGAAACCCACTCTCCAGTTCTTTCTGAATGCAAAAGGTTCTGATCACACTGTCACAGCCAGACCTCAAATTGCTTCTGTCCAGATATTTTGAAAGATAATCTGAAAATCCTAGTTGGTGTAAAATTGAAAAGTCTTGGATGAAGCTCATGTCTTTTCGGTACGGTATGCAATTACGATTGGCCAATCCAACTTAAAAACAATTCGATAGCACTTTACATGAAGTGTCTCTAATGACGGTGTGTGTGCATAGCAGTTACATGTAAATATATGTGTACTTACACCTAATTACAATGTTATTATGCATAGCATTGTTACATTGTACTTAATGTGTAAATATTTTTCTGTGACATATGCAAGTACACAATTGCATCAGAAAAGGGTCAGAGTTAGGTTTAAAGTCAGGGTTAGGGTTAGGGATAGGGATAGGGATAGGGATAGGGATAGGGTTAGGTTTAGAGTCAGGGTTAGGGTTAGGGATAGGGTTAGGGATAGGGATAGGGATAGGGTAAGGAATAGGGATAGGGTTAGGGTCATTAGTATACATGTATTTAGTAAGTAGCTACAATGTAAATACACAGTCATTGGAGACACTTCATGTAAAGTGTTTCCAGAAATTCTTGTAACACTGAAGTATTTGTTTCTAAAAAAAAAACCTTTAATGAACATTTTGGAAGGAGGCATAACAGTCTATTTTGTAATGAAAAGTATATCATACCATGATTTCATTCAGATGTGGCATAGCAGGTGCAGTCAGCAGAGTTATGAGCTGAGTAGACTTACATTGTTAACTTACTTGCAAAGTGAGGCTCACAAGGCAAGAAACACCTGGCAAAGCTTTACATCAGGACAAATAGGGCACAGTTCAGAGGTCAGTATTGTGGAAGTAAGTTTAAGGAATAGCAAAGAACAGAGAAGAATTCAGCAGAGTGCACATGTATTAGAACACCTCAAGATGTGTCATTTATATCCTTTATATACCTACCTGCAGGAGAATTTACATTTCAGTAATCAGTGATATAGAAACAATAGGAACCCATGTGTGAAAATGTTAGACCACTTTGTGCTGTAATTAGGCATCTTAAAAAAAACTTCTAAAAAGTATCATGAATTTTACCATTTGTGGCTCTCCTTTTCTCTTACCGTTTTGAATTAATTGCATGTGTGGCCCATTAAAGTCATCAATTAAAATAGACAATCACTAATTTGCCTATTTTGATCGTTTTCCAAGATTTTCAGTTAGAGTGGCTTGATTTCATATGCACAACAAATCAAAACAACAGAAGCAATGGGGTGTTGTAATGAATGTGCACACTGCTGTATGTTTTTCGAAGGACAATGTGCATAAGAAAGGGAGAAATGTAAAAAGCATACTTACTCAACATACTTGGCCCAGGAATATGGTTCAGACATGGCCATGAACACACAGTTGGTCAGAATAGTGCACATTATGAACAAACTGAACAATGTGCAGGGGAGAGAGTGAAGGAAGAGGCCATACACGTGTCAACAATAAAAACATTGCAAAAACAAATCATTTTTTATATATATATATATATATATATATATATATATATATATATATATATATATATATGGTGTATATGGTAACTCTTTGAATAAAGTGTCTCTAATTACTGTGTATTTACATTGTAGTTACTTAGTAAATACATGTGTACTTACAAAGAATTACAATGTTATTATGCATAGTTACAATGTGTAAACATTTTTGCATGACATAACTCTAACCCTAATCCAATCCCTAACCCCTTAACACTAACCTTAACTCTAACCCTAACCCTAATCCTTTTGTGATACAATTGTAAACTTACATATATCATGCGGAACAGTTTACACATTAAGTACACTGTAACCATGCATAATAACATTCTAATTATGTGTAAGTACACATGTATTTACTAAGTAACTGCTATGTAAAGTGTTACCCAATATTTATACAAAAAAATACTTAAGTCTTCATTTAACTAGCATACAGATAGCTTATTGCCAATCTTGACAAAATCTACCAGTTAATTTGATATTTTGAGTAACCATTTTGAAAATATTTTGCATGCCACTTTCCTAGTGATCAGTATTGTGAACGCTTCTTGGTTCACAGTCATGAGTAAACAGAGAAAGTATATGTAAGCTTTAACATTTTGAAACAATTTTGTTTTGGGTAAAGAACCCAATTTTTAACCAGCTGTTTGAAAGGCTATTAATTGATGACCATCATAGAGTAAAATGCAATGACGTTTTTAACGACTGTGATTGAGATTTTAATGTAATCTTTACCTCAGGGTGGCTGGGTCTTCTTTATGAATAGCACTTACTGTACAAAGTGAAAAGCATTAATCGGCTTTATTTTAGGGATATGCAATATGTGCACATAGAGACTTTGGAGTGACTGAAAGGCTGTAACAGGATGCAGACTCAAATCCAGCTGGTATTACTGTACTCTAAATTCTTTGCTTTAGAGTTGTACAGTATGTTCAGAAAGTTGCCCTTTTCACTGGACGCCACCATCACAAGAGGATGGTTCCTCTCACAGTCTGCACAGTGGGCTCTGAAGGTACATGTGACCGACAGCCTGCAAGTCCCAAAACTAATAGGGCAGTGGTCACATGTTTCTAAACCAGAACTAACAGGGCAGTGGTCATTTGTTTCTGAAGCTATTTGCTCTTATTTAATTTCAGGATTAAGAGAGGGTTATCAGTGTGATTTCATCTGTGATGGTGGGGAAATGTACTGTAACACTAGGACCAAGAGCTGATTCATCTGTATGTATTATATTTTGGTTTTATTTTTGAGAGCCCCTGCCTATCAGTAGCCTGTTATCAATTGTGACTTAAAGTCACAGTGATGACATGGACATTGCTGCATTTAAGAGTTGGATCAGGGTATGAAAGCACTGCAATGGTATAATGGAGAATCATTGCTGTGTTTAAGAGTTGGATCAGGGTTTGAAAGCACTGCAATGGTATAATGGAGAATCATTGCTGTGTTTAAGAGTTGGATCAGGGTTTGAAAGCACTGCTATGGTATAATGGAGAATCATTGCTGTGTTTAAGAGTTGGATCGGGGTATGAAAGCACTGCAATGGTATAATGGAGACTCGTTGCTGTGTTTAAGAGTTGGATCAGGGTATGAAAGCACTGTTATGATATATCCAGACACCTACAGAATTTCACTTGTGATTCTTATTAGTCATGCCATAAGCAAAGTGTCCGTAAGACTAATATTTCTCAACACTTTGAAACACTTTTTTATTTTTATTTTTAGCAACAGTGTGTTTTGGCCATGATACAGCTGGAAACAGCCATTTGAACCTGGCGTACAATGGAAAGTGACTCCCAATCAGACTTCTGAACACAAATGTCAAAGTGCTGGTCACTGGATAGGAATGTAAAAGAGGCATGTACAGTTCTTAAGCTTTAAGCTTTAAGTTATAAACACTTATAAACACTGAATACTGCTTTTGCATTCATTATGGATTCTAACTGCAGTCTTTTCTTGTTATTTCAGAATTGTTGTATATAATCAAATGATATGAATGCCAATTAAATATACATTCTATATTAACTTTGAGTTATTTGATCGTGTATTAATTTCAGAACCCCTAATACAGCGTCACTGTTTGAGGGCATTGTTGTTCTTATCGGCACTGTGGGGTCATTCTTGGCTCTATTTCTGCATTGTCACATGTTTGTAGGCAAGTCATGGTTCGTTTTTTCAATTTTCTTCCACCTAAGTGAGTGAACGTTTAATTACTATGATTATTTTTAAAATGTCTGCTTCTTTGGCAAGCTTAGCTCCCTCTTGTGATCAGCTACTACGGTGATTCATTATAAGGGTATATAAAAAATGTTTTTGATAAAGCTATTTTGTTCAAGATATACATTGAATAGACAAAACGATACTAAAGACAAAGCTAGTCAATCATTAATATTCAGTGCAGTGATGGGTATGGAGGCGTCCGTTTGATGTATTCTAGGTGTTCCTTTTTGGAACCCATTTGGGTTGCAGTTTAAGCAATCCATAGCTGCTGACAGATGCCCTTTAACCTTCTTTAAATGTGACGTGCCCCTTCCGGATCTACAAGCCTTTTAGCCAATGAGAGGGCTTGATTTGCCCAGGCAATGCTAAAATATAGGGTAAAAGGTGAATGCCTGCATTTACATGGAATATCGGCACAAGCAGAAGTGAACAAACCCATTAACAAATGCTTGTAGTCCTTTAACTCTTTAAAGGATGATGAGAATATTGTTAAATAGCCTAGATACGTGGCCCATTGTAATATCACCATTTTGAACTGACTTTGCAGTTGAATGGGATTTTTCAGGTTTTTTTTTTTTTTTTTTTTTTTTAAGCGGGTGATGTCAGCTGTACCAATATTGAGAATAAAGCACGGTAAAAACTCAATATGGTATAGTTGATGTCATGCAATACAGCAGCGCTCCGATTGGCTGAAAGCAGTCTATAGTACTGTGTTTACTCATGCTGTGACATGGTCAATAACCATTCTGAACCTGGTCTTGCTTTACTCTAACATAAAGATCCTCAGCAGTCTATAGTACTGTGTTCACTCATGCTGTGACATGGTCAATAACCATTCTGAACCTGGTCTTGCTTTACTCTAACATAAAGATCCTCAGCAGTCTATAGTACTGTGTTCACTCATGCTGTGACATGGTCAATAGTCATTCTGAACCTGGTCTTGCTTAACTCTAACATTCCATAAATGCAAAAGCATTTATATACAACACCATTATTCCGGAAATAGAAAAAATATAACCTTGCAAAACTGGAACATTAAAATGTAATCCCAGACCGTATGGTGGTGTAATTAACAGCTGTCACCAAAGGAATACACTCAAACCAGTTAGTGGATTTCAAACCCTTTCAATTTCTATCAACCAAGAAAAAGGATATGAATGCACTAAAACTTTAATTGAAACTCTTCTGATTGGATGGAAAGGACTAAATATGTACAGTGCAGATGTGCCATTGAATCGGAAGATCGCCTTTCCTTTGTTCAGTACTATAAATGTCTGTGAGGAGAGAGAGAGAGAGAGAGAGAGAGAGAGAGAGAGAGAGAGAGAGAGAGAGAGAGAGAGAGAGAGAGAGAAATATCTTTATACAAAACACAAAAACTGCCTGATTGTCAGGAAGTAAAAGGAATTGCTGCTTAAAGACAAGCAATTAGTGATCACCCAAGGCCACTGCTTTTAGGCACTGCATGTCACCGGGGTATGCATGGTAATTCAATACCATACTCTATAGTGCTACTGTAACATGAATGACAATACACAGGACCACAAGGCATTTATCAATGCAACAGTCTTTTCTTTTGAATATCTTATGAATATGAGGCACATCGAGATGCAATTTGCAAGGCAGGGTTCACAAACTCTCTGATGAGGTTGATGCTATTCTACGTGGAGGTGTAGGCCAGGGTGCTTGTTTTTCTTTTCATGGTCCTGACACTAAGTTGACTGAGCTGTGTGCACAGAGCTGCATTTCTGATGCTGTGATTGCATTCTACATGCAGTGGGTTTACAGCAGGATGACCTGTTGCTCATGGCACTGTCAGCTTTAATGTGTTAGATGTGCTGTGTGTTACTTTCTCAGCTTATTAGCGTGTACTGCAGCAGACACAATAAAACATCAAAACTAAAAGGGCTAACCTATGTTAACCCTAAATAAGCAAGCACTGTATGTGGGCAGTCAGAAACCTATACAGACGGCTCTATTAATTAATTTACATGAATGAATGTTGAAATGCAATACACTGCAATGTGAGCTAATACATTTATATGTTAGTTATGTGTTAATAAATGTAATCATCGGTTATCATGTGAGATGTAGGAAAGAAACTGTGTGTTTACAGGACCTTATAATAATCAAAAAGCAGTGTTTTAGAATTATTACTAACATCTCCAGAGCAGTTCAAGTAAGGAAAATGAAATACACTCCGGGGCTGTGCTGTGAGTCATTTCAGGCCAGTTAAAATGTCAAGCCAAGACATTAATCCCGGCTGTGCTAGTCGCATGATCATTATGATTGCATTTAACAAACAGTGAGGATGCCTGCAGCTTAAGTTAATATATCCTCAAAGCTGAAGCAAGTTCATATCCTAAATGCCACAAGCGTTCATCCCAGATTCTCCAGAGTGTCACTCTTTTTGAGGAGGAACCCCTTCTGAGGGTAGAGATGTCATTTTGAAATGCAGAAGCCCATACATGGGTTCACTTTAGGATGCCTGTGAGGTACAATACTTACTCTCCAAGACATAAAAAAAAACCTCTGAAATCGTTATCTAACATCAGGCCTCATAATATGCCCACGGGTAGATCTTCAGGAACAGGACCGATCTGTATCTCTATTAACACATGTATTATTTCAAAAATAATAAGGCAGTGGTGAGGACACGTGGGTCTTTTCAGATGTTTACAGGATTTAAAAGTTATGTGTATAACTGTTAGAAGAACCTCTATATTTCCCCAATTCTTTTGGTATTTAATATAAATCACATTGAAATTCCTTTATTTCTCTTATGATTGTCATTGCCTAAATCCAGGGACTGCTAAAAGAAAAGCAGGCCATCATGACCTACAGTACATTTACAATATACACAATGGAATCATGTGTTGTGATTTGTGACTTCGTACTTCTGATAACGTTCTCGATTTACTTTAAAAATGCGTTTGTCATTGAACAGGGTTGGGAACAAAGACCAAGACTGGAAGGGCTGACTTGGCCACCCCTGCCCTATGCAGCATTCACTATTCATGCTTCGAACAGCTCACTCACTTTTTTGCAGTTGTAAAAAGGGTCAAGATCGTCCAGAGGCTCTCCGATGAGCTGGGAAGGGATGTCCCCGTATATGCGCGGCAGCTGCTTGCTGGCCTCGAGGTCGGGTCGTGCCCGTGGCTTTTCCTGGTCTCCCAGAACCTCTCGGTACTCCTGCTTGGCGTTCCGGGCCTGCTCCGCGGCAATGCGGTTCTCAATAGCAGCCAGGGATTCACGAGTGAACCGGTGCAAGCTGTCAGGACCCGCTGGTAACAACAAGGTTGCCATCTTTTCATCCTGATTCTTCTGTGCTAGTTTTTACTTACAGCTGGAAAACAATAGAAACATATCACACAAGAGTCAATACGTGTAAGTGATACAGGTAGGAAGAACAACGTGATTTAATAAATCCAATGAATAGCTGAATAATATCATGTGTTTTTTTATTGTGTTTTATGTTGTGCTGTGGTATTGTGAGCCTCATGCCAGGTCGTCATTGTAGAAATTGTTCTCAATTGACTCATCTCGATAAATGAAGGTTTTTAATGATTGATTGGCTGTTCTTTTGTATGATTTTTGCAATCATTGCTTCTTATTCCAGTTACAGGCACAGTAATTGTAATGATTAGCTTTCACCTGCGTTCAGCAGCTGCTCTTCAGTTCTAGTTGCCTGCGATATATATATTAGTAACACAGCCATTTTTGCGGAGGTTTCCTTTTGTTTTGCTGGCAATGCGCTGCTGTGCACATGAGGATTATTACTGCTATAAAGACACCTCGGCTGATCTACCCCACACTACCCTTTTCCATCTTAGTTTTCCTGTTCTTTTGTCCATTTTTAATTACATTTTCCATGTCTTTTATTAGACTGTGTTTAATTATTCTGTTTTTACAAACTGGCTTTTTTTATCTTAGTTTATCTAATTTTAAATTTCTGTTGTATAAAATGTTGTTTTTAATGTAATGGTTTAATTGTTCATTTTGTGCGTGTGTGTGTGTGTGTGTGTGTGTGTGTGTGAAGTGGTTTGGGATCCTTGTGATGAAAGGCAATGCATTGTACTGTATTTTATTGCATTGTATCACATTTTATCGTATTGTATAGCAGTTCTGCAATTCCTCATTAAGACTCTTTAACACAGGTGTACATTTGACCAATTAGACTGAGAACCACTCAGAAGGATTGCAAGCATCATAGAAAGGTAAGGGGACAGTGTGAAAAATTGTATGAAAATACATTGTGAAGTTACTTGGCATTTAACCATTTAAAGAGCAGAAGGTTAATCTAAATAAACATGTTTTTACGGCTTTGTGTGTGTATAAATGTCATGCTAAAATAGAAGCTTAGCAAGAAGAAGAAGAAGGCAGCTATCCTCTTTCTGATATTTGTGCAAATCAAGCCCTCTCATTGGCTAAAAGGCTTGTAGATCCGGAGGGGGCATGTCACATTTAAAGAAGGTTAAAGGGCATCTGTCAGCAGCTATGGATTGCTTAAACTGCAACCCAAATGGGTTCCAGAAAATGACACTTAAAGGTTATTATAGAATACTAAATGAATACAGAATCTGCATCCATAAAAATGATGTTTTCAGTTCCGTACATGCATATCAGCTTTTTACACCACTGTTTGGAATAGCTTTGTGTAGCACATAACATATCTTGCTAACCTACATAGCTTCTATGGTTGCATAATAAAGTGTCCAGGAATAAAAAGAAAACGGAAGTGACATGTTTAGTTTGTGCATTCTGGGTGCATGTGCACATCTGCATGAGAATGTCACAGCGTGTAACTGTAGCCCGCTGTGCAGCCAGGGCAAGATCACATACAGAGAGGAGCCTTTTATTGCTCAAGGATGATCAAACCACTACTACTTGGATAATACTCTGAAGGGCAAGGGGGTTTTGTCTCAAGAAAATGAAAATATATATTTTTTTAATATGAGAAAATAAAAACATTTTGAAAGTTTTTTTGGTTTTTTTTAATGTACAATGCCTTTTTTTCTTTTTTTTTTGTTGTTCCTAACATCTGAATATTTTTTTCTAGTATCAAATGTTTTCCTGCAGACCAGAGTATTTGGATAATTTGCCATCTTTAAAAAAAAAAAAAAATATATATATATATATATATATATATATATATATATATATATATGTTTGACTTTTTTCTCATGCTTACTTGATCTACTGTTACTAGCACCATTCACATGTCAATATGTGCAACATCGCACATTCCAGATTTGAATACTGAGAAAATCACAACATTAGTCAAAAGTTAAATCAGTCAAAACCTTAGTTTATCCAGATGAGTCAATTAGAACAAATTCTTATTCACAATGTTGATCTGTCAAGAGGATCGCACCACCACAGCAAACAACATCAAACACAATAAATAAGGAGTTAAAAACACATAAAACTCAGCAGCAACTTAACAGACACAGATGTCAGTCAGTTCTTCTAGTATTTCGAAATGTACCACTATTGAGTGTTTTCTAATTTCTGTATAGAGGTGATATGGGGGCTTATACAATAAACACCTTCTTAAATACAGTATCATATTATAACTTTTTTTTGTTTGTTTGGTTTGTTGGTTTGTTTTTTAAACTGTATAGAACACCTTTAAACTAACTGCCCTAATATTCAGGGTTCTTCCATACTCTTCACCGCACGTCAATACGTGCAAAATCAGCATACGCACATTACTGATTTTAACATTGAGCAAGCCTTATAATCAAAAGATTACTCATGGAATTTATGTAACATTATTGAGTGTTCTAGTTTTTGTATAGAGCCGATATATGGGTTATACAATAAACATAACAGCTTATAATTGTTTTTTTACACTGTATAGGTCACCTCTAAACTAGCTGCACTAATATTGAGGGTTGTCCCATCCTCTTCAACAGACGTCCCATTTTCTAGAAGGCCGCTGTCCCAGATCTAGAGGTGCAGGTACACAGTGGTCATGCTTTCCGCTAGTAAACATCATAAAAGTAATGAGTCTTTTTAAACCCCATCAATCAAACCAAGCAGGCACTCCCCATTCCAATTCCACATTCCATTTTATATTCACTCAGTGTTGCGATTGTGAAATAGAACTGGAATGTAGTCTTACACAGCTACCAAATAGCTGTGAGCTGTCCATCAAGCAGGGTCTCTACAAGAGTACTTCGCTCATAGACAGTGCCTATACATATATATATATATATATATATATATATATATATATATATATATATATATATATATATATATATATATATACATATACATATATCCAGGGTGATTTCCCAGTGCTGTAAAACGTTAGTAAACTCCAGGTGTAACGTATCCCGGCTGGCATGTGTTGATCAAAATGACCCCCAAGCTTCTTTGTATCCCCTTTGTCCTGATGCCACCATAGCTCTTGTAATTCATAACTTACTATACAGTATACAGCTCTTTATATGCAATAAAACTACTGTTTAACAGCATTCGTACAGTAGAATAAAACAGGCGACATTTCTCTGTAGACCAGCTGTTTGAGTCTTCAGTAGCTCCTGCCATATCTCTCTCTCTCTCTCTCTCTAACTCTCTCTCTCTCTCTCTCTCTCTCTCTCTCTCTCTCTCTCTCTCTCTCTCTCTCTCAATTCTTTGGGTACCACTGTGGCCTTGAGTCTCCCAGCTGACAATCAGAGATGATTGAACAGGGGAGGCTGAACTGAAGTGCTGTTGCAAAATCAATAACTTGCCAACCGACTTTAGTGCACATACAGTAAAGAGCTAATCATACTTATGGACATGAAACTAAGTCCTGCTTTCTGAGTACATCTACTGGTTCTGAAGTGTTGAAAGCACATCCAATCTACTCCAGGAGGCAGTGGTGGGGGGTAGGGTTGTTCCTAAGGCAATGGTACACAAGGTCTCTGCTGTTAATTACTGGGAAGTCCATCCCTTGCAGTAAATGATTGCTGCTTGTTATTTTGATTAAGTGTAGCAGCTATGTATACTGTTCAGGTTTAGGAGATATTAGCTGACAGACAGGAGGTAAAAGATACTGATGTTTTCAGT